>NC_056712.1:16899006-16986506 GCF_018831695.1 Puntigrus tetrazona
GCAATAAACTAATCTCATTTGGGTATGACTGACTACTCATGGACAAATTCTCCTAATATTATGGATTTTTTTCCCCTGCATTTCTGGCACTGATCTAAAAACATAAAATTAGGGGATGATGAAATATGTAGGAATAATATTACAAATATATAACGTCTGTTTTCTATTTGTATATATTTAAAATTATTCCTGTGATGCAAAGCTGAATTTTCAGCATCAATATCTAGGGTCCTCAGTATCAAATGTTCATTCAGAAACTACTTAATTCAAGGCTTTGTTGATCAAGAAACATTTCTGTTATTACTGAATACGTTGGAAAAACAGTTGTTAATATTTTTGTGTCTAAACTATCATGTTGTGATTTTTAAGAGCAATATTTTTGGTAGCTTGATAGGTCTTTAATCTCTACTCTTTACTCAAATTAAATGTATTCTTTTCTGAATAACGTGTTATTAAAAATGCATATAAATATATTTTATGCATTTATTTATTTACTATAAATTTTGCAAGATACCGTATAATTCAGACGTATATCAAATCCTGTCATTTTATTCTAAAAAATTTTAATATTTAATTTAATTAATTTTACTTTCATTAAATTTTTATTAAATATTTAATATTTAAATTTAATAGGAATGAAATAGGGAACAATTATTCACTATTAACTAATGACTTTTCCCCAATAAATTCTCCTAATTTGCTGCTTAATAATAGTTATTAAGGTAGTTGATAAGTTTAGCATTGAATGATCAGATGTAGAAAAAGGTCATACATGTAAGTAATAACATGTGTTTAATTACTACTAATAAATGATATATTCTAGTAATGTGTATGCTAATAATTAACTAGTTAAGAGCCTTAAATAAAAGTTACCTTTTTTTTTTATAACATTCACAAAAAATAACTTTATGAATCTATTAATCTCCTTAGCAGCATTAACTTCTGTGTATGGAAAGCACCATTTATTTTCAAACTTATAATATCATCATCATCCTCAGTTTCTGGGAAAACACAAAAGACTGAACTCAACATGTAATGTCTCTCCGACATGCCCTTTGGAAGTGCAGGGATCAACCTTTCTCTGAAGGAATCTGCAACCAGGCACAAAATAGTTTGTCTCCACTTCTCTCCTCGGTTTAACACACTCCACAGCCCATCCCTTCTCATCAGCCAGAGAGAAAGTGTTTTGGGGCGCTTGTAATTAACTAGACAAAATTCTTTCTCTCTAGGGCCTGTGTGAACGCAAAAACATTATGACTACTACACATTTGTACAAAGATCGAGGACACTGATTTGCAGGATTTCTGCCGATTTTGAAAGAAATCAAATTTTGACGGCATCTTATTAAAACCCGTGCACCTTTTGAAGATCAAAACGCTTTTGTAGGTGTAATATCAGAGAGAGCAGTCTATTCCTATGGGGCCATTGAGCATCATCTTCAAACGGATTTCCTAATGACTGGGCAGAGAGTTCAGTATATGAGAGACGCCTGTTGTACCGATCAGTAGCAACATGACTTGGCTCTAATGCTGTTATCACAGCCTTGTACCGCGTAAGTCGGGCGGGAGGTAAAATGAAGCTACGTAAACGGTTGCCTTGTTTATGGTCTTGTGGCATATTTCTATGAGCCTTGAAAATCACGCCCAGGCGTAAAGGCTCGCGAGCGCTAAACCCGCGGTCTGAAACACGATCACATATTCAATGCCATCTTCAGGCTGAGCAACAGGACAGGAGAGGAGCAGGTGTGCAAAGTGCAGAGGCGCTGCATTAGCACTCTCTGTTAGGAAGAGAAGAGAAACAGCGCTATTATGAAGCGATAGCCTGCTAATTTACCTGAAGGCTTACGCTCAGCACAGCCTATCAATATATCGGGCCAAGCACAGATTCATCATGACCTAACACCCTTCTGAAACGAAACAGACGTAAAATCTGGCCTTTGAATCGTGGAGCTTCACGATAGCAGGCTAACCTGGAGGCGACCACGGCACGCAGGTCGTGATAAACTGTGTCTTCTCTCGATCTAACTAACGTATAACACCGATTCTATCAGCCACCCCCTAGGGACCGGAGAAATGAGACACGACGCTAAAAACGGATACAAACCGCTGTGACGCTCATCTTTCACCAGTTCTCCACTCTGCTTCACAGTCTACTAACAGAGTGCATGACCTATTAGGCCTGGGCTACACTACCAGAGTCAGAATTTAAGTTAGTTGGCATGGAAACATTGCATTCCATAAAGACTCTACTTCTAAAAAAATACCAGGAGGCCCACACTTCAACCGTGACTTTCTCTCTAAATACCCTAGAGAATTAAAAGGCGCGTGGGTGAGAGAATAAGGATTTGATGGCTAGCTGATACAGGTTATTGCCTAGTCAAACACTTGAATGCAGGTTGACTGTTTTAGTAATAGTCTTTCGTGTTAGCTTCTGAACAGAGTTCAGAAAAGATCAGCTTAATTCGCTTAGTTCAATGATATGGCTAATGGATCCTTGCTTGAAAAAATTGTAGGGAAGACTATTTCTCTCTGCTTATTCTCATATTTCATAATATAGATGCATCGCTTTGCCTACTTTCTGCACTCTCTCTACAGACCGCTCTTCTATTGAGGTCATACTTATATAATATCTCTTTAGGTTTTCAGAAGATATTTAGTGAAAGTCAAATCTGACCGATCACGTACATGAAAGTGCAGCATCGTGCTGCTTTACGAGGTATATCGCCTGCTTTTTAACGTGAAATGAATGTGAATGACATCAGTTCCAGAGAAAAAAATCAAATGATATATTCTGAAGTGTGATTGATCATAAATCGATCAAAAGTATATAAATGCTGAATAATTATAAGTAAATTATGAAATTTCTAATCAGTGCTGTTCTTTTTAAACCTTCTTACTCAACAGATTCATTTAAAAAATAAAAATAAAAATAAATCTTTCTCAAACAATTAACTGTTTTCAATGCTAACATGGAAATATATCTTGAGAAAATTAATTCCATATTAATATTATTAAATCTATTCATCCAACCATCGCCTTAACAGGCTTATAAATCTTTGAAAAAATTGTACTTAATATGAAATAATCAAAACATTTTTTATACTACTAATTTAATACAGATATGAGATCAGCTACCAAAGTAAATACAAAGCCATAGGTGTGTGTGTAACCATTTTAACAGCATGCCTGTAAAACTAGAGACAGATGACAGGACAGACAGAAGGAGGATGAAAGGAGGCCACTGAGTGTAAAATGGGGAGTGGAACAGTTTAGGTCAATTCTCACAACACCTTGATTATGTGAGCGTGTTGAATTCATGGCTAGAAATCACCTCACCTGAGGGGTAGGCAAATTACAGAGCAGGAGCATCTCTCAACCTATTTCTAACGGTGGAACAACCTCTTCACAGACGCTTTATGGAAAGATATAAAATGGCTTGTGTGTTTATATCAGCGTGTCTGTGGGGTGAGAAAGACAAACAATCACTGTCCACTTTACTGAGCTTACTAACTGGCCTAGCACTTCACTAACCTTTGACTTAAAGGCACCAAAGAAAATGGCAGATTTATAGCTTTATCAGGCCACGCTAGACTGAAGCTGAGCTGTTAGAGGCACTAAAAACAGTGCAACATCACTCCTTTAGCCCAAAGGTCCATCCTCGTGGTAAACAGTGTACTCACGTGACCTGGTCTGAAGTATGTGGGGAAGGAGAGAGAGCAAGAGCAGGAGAGGATGAGAGGAGAGGATGGGAGAAGAGTAATGATGTGGAGGGCAGGCCAGGCTAAAGCTGAATGAGACAGAGGAGAAATGACTTATCCCTACCAGCAGACCAGCCTGCGATCGATGGCCACAGTCAGCCCAGAGCGCTAATGTCTCCGAGCCCCGCATCAGACCTACCCACACATTTACCACTCTCGCTTCTTCTTCAGTCTAGCCATTTTTACTATGACGCATCTGGAGTGTGTGTTTAGGCATTTGTGCCTGTTCGGGATCACACGGGGGCACACGGTAAAATTAAATATGAAATAATACAAATAGAAGCATGTAATTTAATTCAAAACCTATGCTATTTCATCTGCCACTGTCATGGGGAGAAAATCAAATATTATATTTAACAGCTAAAACGGTTATTTAGAATACAAATAATATTTCTTTCTTATAAATGTATTTGTTTGTTTTTTTGGTTCGTATGTGATTTTTGCAGATTTGCTGACTCAAATGGAAATATATCACCATAAGGCCAGTTTATTATAATTATAAATTAACTATTGCTGTATTGGCTGGAAAAGTGCGCTTATAATGAAATGCAGATTAGTAGTTTCTAAATATACAAAAGTAATATAAAAGGTGTTCAAAATAAATGGACATTCAAAATATCGGTCAAATGTAAAAAAATATATTATATATTTATAGTTCTTATTTTATTAAAAACTGTTTTTCACAAGATTTTATTTAACGCTTAATATAAAAACCTTTCATTTCTGGGCTTTTAGCAAAATGTAAAAGTAGCATTTGTAGTATTTAAATGATGGGAACATGTTTAACTGTGGAGGAAGAAACATACTTACTTAATGGGTTTAATAACGTCATGCTATATTACCTTTGAAACAGCAGCATATGAAAAGTTTATTTGCAAAAAGATTTTTCAAAAAATCACATTTTTATTTATTTTTTTATTACGCTTTTGGTTTCGCTGGTGTTAGTTCGCATTTTTGTCGTTATGAATAGTCCAATTTACAGTAATTAACAACGCTAACTCACAGCCTGTATTTGGCAAAACCATTTCGGTCACTAATCATGCTTTGAGACATTGGTTATGTGAACATACTGCTTCTCCACTTAATGCCTTGATCAGGCTCAATCATTTACCAAGGAACATGAGCATCAGGTTTTACGTGCATCTCTGCTGTCACAAAGCAAAAGTGGCCATTTCTCTCCGACTGCTCTGTGCTGCCTGCTGAGGAGAGGTGATGGAGAGAAGGTCGTGGAGTCACCGCAGGATTAGACAGCATTACACTCTAATCTCTCCCACACGCCTCACCAAGAAACTGTGTGTCTGTGTGTGTGTGTGTGTGTAAGAGTATAGATATATGGAGAGAGAGGGAGAGAGAGAGAGAGGGGAGAAGGATATGCAAATGATGCTGATATGCTTGCACTGCCATAACACACTGTCTACCATTTATGTACAGACGGTCGGCAAGACTACACACAAAACACACACACACACACACACACATACAGTTTAAACACTACCACGCAAAACATTTCTGCAAGGCCAGAAACGTCCCATGATGCAAACTGGCAGAATGTGGCAATGCGAACTGTATTCATGGTGTTATAGGGATACGTATGACCAGAATTTTACACTGCCAAATGGATTCTGGCCTGAAGGTTTGATTTCCTGTAATATAAAGGATTTATCAGTTGACGGTTTACACACATTCTAACAACAACCTCTGATCTCTCCGAACGGAAAAAACACAAGCTCTCGGAAAGATTTCTGTCTGTGTCAGCATGAAAGAGCATTTACAAATCTAATTTTACTAATATAATGGTTGTACAGTGATGTGCGGAAAAAAGAAAATGGTGGGACTGTATCGATCAGGAATTAATTGGATCATAAAAAGAGCGCTTTCTAACTGTGTACAAATAAAATTGCACATAACCAGAACTGGCGCTACCTCTGCCTCACTGTCGGAGAAGGAAAAAAAAAACCACTTTGGGAAAATCTAACTCCAAACACAAGCATAATGCTTTATGCATTAAATATAAAATAATATCAAAGCAAAATCATTTTTATGTAAACTGTCCGAGCGTGAGCGATAGTGTGTCTATTGAGTTCTAATGTGTCTCAAGGTGACAGAAAAATATCCAAAAAAATTAAATAAACTCTCTTCATGCTATTTGTAACTAAGTGATTATGATACATTTAGCCTGGCGTTATTTATGGACGGTTTTTCCCCCCATATCTTCACGCCACACCAAAGGTCTATTTTTTAACTGCTTACTCTCCCATATTGTATATTTAGTAGAATTGAAAAAAAAAAAAAAAAAAAAAATTATATATATATAGAGAGAGTATATATATATATATATATATATATATATACTGTATATATATAATACTATATATATACTAAAATTTGTTTTCTAAAAATGCAATATGTAATAGTTTCATAAGTCAGAGTCCAAAAGTGTAATTTAAAATTGTTAAATACCACCATTCATCAAACAGCTATTTTGGTGAATAAGTAAATCAATCAGTCAATAACCAGTATTTTCCTTTCATGCTGCCTATATTTTCATGATGGTTTCAGAGTTTGCTATCTCCACACCTCCTGGTTTAAAAGCAGATGCTGGCATTGTGTCAACCAACTGTGCACACACAGGTCTGAGATCAGCCATCACCGCTGCTCCAAATCAAAGCCAGAGAGCGCACCTGCATGGAGCCAGGGAAGCGCGGCTCTGCCTGAATCTGCGCCCCAGCGGCATGACTGCAATTTCCTCTAGCTTGGAGCAGCACTGTGGCAGCGGGGTGGTTTGGTAGAGGCCGCGAACACACACACATCAATGGACGCGGCAGAACCAGTAGATGGTGTGTGCACAGGCCAATGACAGCGGGCTGAGCCGTCACAATAGCAGAGAAGAGAGTTTTTCCAGAGAAACTTACCAGGCTCCGAGCAGCCCTGCTTCACCCCATTGATCTGTTTGAAATTCAAAGCCTTAAGCATTGACAAAGTTAAAATCAGGATCGGACGCAAGGCCCATACACCGCTCCCGGAGGACAGAGCGCAGAAAGAAACGGTCCTTCTCCGCAGCACTTAAAGGATTTTCTTCCTTTTGTGCGTGTTGATATTCGATAAGCCCAGGCGCCATCTGTGCCCACACCTGCCAGGTCAAGAGATCAGGTGTGAGAGCGATTCGAGATCCATGAAACATCACTCGAAACAAAGCTCTCAGACCAGCGCGAGCCCAGGAATGTGCTTATTGAATGCGCGGAGGCATACTGGCATTTGGGCTTAGCGGTGAATGAATTCACGGACACGGTTAATGCAGGTGCCAGCACGCGGCGTGGATGCTTGCAGGCAGGTATTGGCGGTGCTGCTGAGAGAACGGCAATGAATGGAGCGGATGGCAGATCAATACCAATCTGGAGTCAGGTGAATGCTAATAGCACGCTTGCTTTAGACGGCACAAGGCCAAGAGCGGCCCCGCTGCTACTCCGCAGTCCACATGCTGAATGAGGACAAATGCACAAACGCATGAACGACGCTGCAATTACACACAAACCACATACCTACCTATAGCATGTATGTAAATATATGAGAGTTATTTTAGTATTATCAAAATAATATTACAGTACTTTTGATCTATCTGTCCATCTATGGCTTCATTACAGTTGTTTTATTTTAGTACATTAAGATATATTAAAAGATGTGCTGCTATGATAACGAAAGCTGAATCAAAATGTTTTATTTTTTTCAGCAAATACTTGAAACAACAATTATTTATACTACAAGATAAAAAAATAAATGTATACTACAAGATAACAAATACTATCTCTCTCTCTCTGTCTATATATATATATATACACACACACATATACACATATACATATATATATATATATACATACATATATACATATACATATATATATAATATTATTATATATAGCATATATATATATATATATATATATATATATATATATATATATATATATATATATACACATATATATACACAGGTATATATATATATTATATTTATATTTATTTATTTATTGTGTAAGGCTTCTATGTATGCACACATTATATATATACATACACATTTATAAATTTGAAACGTTTTTTTTTAATGACATTTGGTTAGTTCTCACTATACTTATATATACAGACACTATAATTGAGAAGAAATACAGATTTTTAGTTTTGATATGAATGACATAATGCAGCCTCTCGCTCATCTCCAGCAAATGCATGTGGAGCGAAAGCGCATGTGCAGAGGCAGGCAGAGTGAAATGACAGATGCACTCAGTGCTGGAGAGGTGGTGTCACTGGGTGATCAAGAATGATGGGATAAAAACGCCACACTGCCCTCTCGTCTCCAAGCCTCTTGCCCATTTAACTGACTGTTGCTCCTCAGAGCCAAACACACACAGATGGTGTAGCTGATCGGCGCATATCGTCCCCAAAGGCAAGGCCACATTGCTGTCGCCTCTCCCCATCATTAGCGCTCTGCTCAGATAATAGCTCACACAAATTTTACACTGCCCTTTCAGGCATCTGTTTCCTCAAACATATACACACAACTACGCGCCTAAACACATGTATACACAGGCGCATAACTGTCTCTCGTGGTCAATCTTTTTATGACAAACGGCCTAAAATCTATTTCCCCGAATTCAGCTATTCGCATATCCTTTCTCTTAATCATGTTGACTTTCGCGAAACAGCCAATCTCTTCTGACAGTCAACCCGAATCTAGCGCGCATCAAAGCCGCCATGAGGATGTCTTTTTCCGATTCGGGAAGCGGAGGGGCAAATGTTTTAGCGACTAACTCCCTCCCCCCATTCCTCCCAAGACAGGGTGGAACGGCCGCTGAGTGTCATTTTCACTCGCGCTTGGCGCTCGTGTGGCTCTAGCCTAGGTTCAGGTGAGCCCGGGCGCTCGGGCTTCTGGGCCTCGTGAGGAGACGTGCCGCTGACAGCTGGTTTCTAACTGAAGTTCCAGCCTCATTGTAGAGAGCGACTAGGTCGAGCAGCACTGACAGCCGGGCTGTCACACGGGCGTCACCGGGCGCTAAGAGGCTTTCTTACGCAGGCGTGACAGCGCTTAGCTACCTGAATAGCCACAAAAAAGCTTAATGAGTGTTGGCCAGGGGCTTGCCCTTGGAACCAGGGGACTGCCAGCTACTGAGTCTCGCCGCCCTGAGAGACTCGATATATCTGGAACACACTGGAGAGTTTAATATGACAGAGCAATCGCACCACCCAGATTATGTTCACCCGCTGGCACAGGGAGCAGGAGCAGAGAGATTAGGGTAAGGAGACAGAGGGACCATGGGACACGGGAGGTGTGAAATGCTGGTTTGTGAGAGCGCGTAGCTGGTCTGGCGATAAGTGGCAGCAGCACTTTAGCGAGCAGCCAGGAAGTGATGCGGCAAAACTGGCCAGCCTGGCTGTGACAGTCAAACACACACACACACACACACACACACACACACACACAATCAGCGGCCAAATTGACTGCAGCAGAGAAAATGAATACCTCCATCCATCCATAGTAAACAGAGCCAGGCCTACTAAACACATACACCTGCATACTAATATCGACATGCCTTAATCAAATAAAACAACACTAGGGCTGACGTGATGGCCGCTTATGTCATGAGACACTACAAACGTGGCAGCCGCTGGTGGAAGGGGCTTTATACCCTGTTAATATCGCGATAGATGTATTTTGTGTGGTGAGTGGGATGGGCCTAATTCACGCTTACTTATATGTGAAAGAATGTGAATATACACAGCCAGACATGTCACAACAAGGCAAGGCAAAGATGAAAATCAAGTCAACTCGCGCATCTAATTCATTTTGTATTTTACAACAGCAAGTCAAAACTGTCTGTCTTACTGTAGAATCTTTCAGTTTAAATTCAAGGTGATATACTGTAAAATGTGAATCTGTCTTAACGCTGTTGAAGTTATTTGAATGATCTTCTGGTATTAATCGATTTCAAATAAAAGAGAAATTTAGCTGAAAGCCTAATAACCTTCTCATTGTCATGGGGTATGAATTAACCTAAATATTGGAGCCTGTTGGAAATAAAGGACTTTGAGGTTTTGCATCTGGTCTTTGTAAACACACACACACACACACACACACACAGTGATAGGATTGTTGACTCCTAACACACACACACATACACACATTCTATTTTCTATCTGCACATCTGTGAAAGCGCTGCACACATGGAGGAGATGACAGGTGAAATCCAATGATGGGTTTAAACACTCAAATCTCGAGGATTGTCTCTCAAGGCCTCACCTATGCTAATTTTTCTCTCATTCATCTGGCTGTAATAGCACCTGATTACAGCAGAACAAATGCTGCTTTACAGCAGTTGGCCGTGTCTGCTGTGTGTGTCACAAAGGGATATTAGGCAGTTGAGTTTAACTGAGCTAATTATTCAACTGTCGAGTCACCTCACTTGACTGTGAATTCCACATATGAATCAACTGCACATTTACAGTGTGCCATTATGTGGGCAGAGGGGATGTTTCATATGGCATTTTCAGCCATTTAATATTCAAGTGTTAAAGACTAATCACACATATTGTTAGCTGTGACTATTGGAGTACATAATAATTGTTGATAAGCTCTAAAACAGTTTGCCTTACGACAGCTTACTGTAATACTGAACACTTTCTAATCCTCATATCACAGGCTTTGATTTCTCTTCACGTGAGTTCATGATGACACAAACTTAAAGAGGAAAAAAGAGACAAGGATCAGAAAACAAGATTTAAAAAAAAAGAGAAGCGACAAATTTGAAATAGAAATATATAGAATGTCAAGACAAAATATGAAAAGACCAGTCAGATTTCAATACTTAGACAAGAGAAAAATACAAGATAAATGAGGAAATATATAAATATAAATATATAATATATTCAGTGCACTGTGCATATTTATTATGTATATATAAATACACACACATACAGTGTATATTTTGAAAATATTTACATTTATATAATTTATATTATATAATAAAAGAATATAAATGTAAAAATTTTCTTAAATACATACATGGGTTTTATATTTTTATATTTACAATAAATATGCTCAGTATGCAATGTAAATAAAAACTTTATTTGCATACGTTTAATCGCATTTAATAGTTTGACAGCATCAGAAAAAAAGTGAAGCAATGATTTGAGACAAGGAGTAAACAAACAGAATTACTGAGAGACTCAGAGGAGACAGAAAAGAAGACAGTGAAAATGTGACAGGAGAACAGAAAAGACAGAGATAGAAGAGATGAGACAAATTTAAACTGAGCTGAGGAAGGAAAAGGTTAGACAAGACAAAATGAGAAAAGAGGCCAGTTGAGACTAAATAAGATAAGAGAAGACACTAAATGAGACAAACCAAGGCGAGACGTAAAAGAAACAAGAGAAGAGACGTGTTGGCAACGTGGATACAAAATGGAAGCAAGTCAAGACCATACAGGAAGAGAAAAAGTTGCATCAAATTTTGAGATACAATATGAGAAACAAAGATGAGAGCGAGACAGGAAATGGGACAAGAAAAGAGACAAGACGAGAAAGCATAAGGAGGAAAAAGATGAGAAGAAATGCACACACAAAATCATATCCTCCTCTCCCTCTCCTGCCTCAGTTTCCAGTTTAATGTGCTTCATTGGCATGATAAGCACTGTGCATTGGTATTGCCAAAGCATTAGCAGCTTAGCTGCATATCTGCATTCTCCTGTTCTGCTGCTGATGCAGGGATGCTGGGACGCCTGATTTACAACACCACTTGTCCTCCATCCACCCAGACAGCTCCACAGAGACACGGGAGGCTGGATTCAATCTCCCAATGACCTCTACTGTGAAGGACAGAGCGCTAGAGAGGTGCAAAGAGGCAAAAATGCATAATCTAAAAAAAAAACAACAAATGCTTTAGTGTGATTGAGGACGCGCCCTCCAGCAGAAAGGCCCCAAAAGTGTTAGAAACCCAAGTAGATCAGTCAACCCTCAATAAAATACAACCCGCCCCGCTCAAACCGAATGGAAGAGCAGCGGACGTTAATAGAAAGTGTTGAAAAATGAGTAAACGTGTGAAGAGGTGACTGGAGTAAAGGAGAGAGGCTGCGAAAACAGCATGTGCCATGGAGGAGCCGAGGAGGACTAGCTACAGAGGATGTGATTAAGTTGTAAATACTGTCAGAGTAAAGGTCAATCACTGAGTTTACAACCGCCGGTTGATCGAGAAAGAGGCCGAGACGGAGCGAGCGAAACACAGAGGGAGTGAATGAGAAAAACGAGAGAAGACGCAGGGTGGGGCTTCGTGTGTTGCTGAGATGGAAATCAAGCAGCACCTACATCACACGGAGCTTTGCAACCATCTGCCTCACACACATGCTTAATAGCGCACTCCATGACACACACGCCGCGACACATCCTTTCAAGAGCTCGCACGCGAGCCCACGGGACTTCATCGTGCTGCCCCCATTAGGGAATGCGCAAAAAAATTTTCATAAACCACTATTCTGCAGGTTGTATAAACAGCGTAGATGACCTTAAGGAAGCCCAGTGTAATTATGCTTAATTCAAAGTGCGCTACGCGCAAGACTAGCGTTCTAGTGTTCAAGAACAGCTGACAGAGCACATGTGAATGGAACAGCTGTTTTAATGTTTTTCAAAGCCTTTTTTTATAAGTTATACTTTAAAGTTAAAATGCAACTTATTGCATGCGTTGGACAAATAAAAATACACAACTGTGTAAAAGTTTGGGGTCAGTAAGACTATAATATTCTTAATGTGTTGCTTATGCGCTAAGACTGTTAAAACAGTTATATTGTGAAATAAAGTATTAGTATTTAAGAGAACTGGTTTTCTGCTTTAAAATGGGTAAAATTTAAAAATCTCATTGTCACACACACATGTATTTATTTGAATTTTATTTTACTTGTTTGTCTTGTTAGAAAACACCTGTCAGTCATTAAACTCAAAATATACAAATAACCATCAAATAGTCATCAAATATATACAAATAGTAATAATGTATAATAACGGGAACATCACCTTCAGTGGCTGGTTTGAGGTTCGAAAGCAATGTGTTTTATTAGTCAAGCGGCGTAGTATTTCGAGAGCTAAAAAGATGTTTCTTTAAAGCGGATGAATGTGAGGACAACGCTTGACAGCACTCAGACATCTACTTTGCTTCTTCGTGAAAATGCTTATCTTAAGTTAGCTCACAGCACCTTAAAATGTAAGCACCGTGAAGCACCTTGAAATCTAAAATAGCAAGAAATTAATGAAATTAGTCGACACCAACAATAAATCTATCCTGACTCATCCTGAGCCCCTACAAACACACCCTCTGATTCAATTTCACCTATTCTGCCTCATTCAAACACCATGAAAGAGTGTTTACAACTAGCATATGTAGATTAGATCTGATTCATGAACCACATGTGTTGGCCGACGATTTTCTGCTACTGTGACACGTGATTTGAGCACAATGGAAAGAGCACAGCGGAACACTAAAGAGCGCCACCATTTTCACACATCTGTGTCAACACAGAAGCCCGGGAAGCGCTGATGCTGTGCTCTGGGGTTAAACGCGCTGTGTCTCGCCCACCTGCGCTGCTGGTGCCTGCTCGAGTTTGCGTGCAGTACCACAAGTCTCCAGCAGGAGGGGATGGTGTCCGAGCAACGGAGAGAGCAGAGAGAGCAAGGGGATAAGGGGAGGATGTCAAACGGCGCTGCAAAACCAGAGGAGGGGAAATGACAGGATATATTTTTGCTCTAGAATCCTGATTTTTCTGATAGCTTTGGCGGGTGGTGAGCTTTTTAGCGGCTCAGGCGAGCAGGGAGGTCGACCGCCAGGCGTACAGCTGACTCCAGGAGTCTTGTATGCTGCCGTCTCTTTCTCCTCTCCACAAGCCTCCCAGCATGCCTTGCATGTGCGCATGGCCTCAGGCTAACAAAATGACCAAAAATGATGACGGAGACCACATCCTCTGCGCATCAGCTGTAGGCAAGCAAATCTGCATAAGTTGACGGCACAAAATGACACGTATTGCATGTTTCGCTTCTGCCGTGTTGTGGCTTGATTCTCCACGGAGAGTTTCTATCGATACGAGGCGCTTGCGTAGAGAGCAAGCGCCATGCGCTTACACTCTGGACCTTGTAAATGAAAAATCGCCACCTATTGCAACAATAATAGAATTTGTTCCTTACCTTCCTCCGCACTAATGAGATGCTAATGAGAGCCCTGGGCGGCAGGGTTAATAGAATCCATATTTTCAATTAAAATCTTCTCTCTCTCTCTATTCCTGATGGACGGCGCCCGCGCTGCGCACAAACAGGCCCCAACTTGGCGAGGTAAACAGAGCCAATTAAGTTTTGCCATCTCTTGATCACTCTATCACTCTCACAGTTAGTTTTGTGTGATCAAATGAGCTGTCATCAGGCATATGGCTCCTCCACAGACCCGGGGCCCATTAAACTAGCTCACTACAGGAGAAAAGAGATGGAAAGCGCGGGGACACTTAATCCACTCTTGCTTCCCTCTAAAGCCGAGATTCTGTCTTTAATTCTACATCAGCTTGCAGTGTGTGAGAAGTTGTGTGTGTTTTGCTGAGGTCAGCTGTGAATGTGTGTGCCGCTGGTCTGAAAATCCCCAAAATGCACCGTTATCAGTTCAGTCCGGCCTAGAAGTGATTTAGGGGTCTTGATCAGAGGCCACCCAGTGCTTTGCAAGAACACATCACCATCACTGATTATGTATTCAACACAACACACACATTTACACTGAAGCGCGTGTACTGCTGTAAATTAAATTGTATCTAACACAAGGTCTGCTATTATTATCTTTTCACCCTTTCATTCTCTTTCTCGCACTATTCTTCACCTCTCTAGTCAGGTCTGTTTACACGAATCTCTAAAGCACATATGGTGCAGAAATGAAAAGAAATCAAAGCCAAGTGAGCTTTGCACATATGAGCGTTTGTGTAAGGGAACAAAGAAAATAGAGAATAAAATACGAGTGGGAGATTTTTTTGCATTAAATTTCATTGTGTTTCATGCATTTCAATAAATGGAGGAGGAAATGGATAGTAAACTATACAGTCTGGTCAGGTACGAGGATAAACATCACGGTTTCCACACACGTCAAGGTTTCACACACTGTTAACGACTAATGACATTTCACATCTTAACGGTCACCATGGGAACTTGACATCACGGAATAATAAATCAGACCAATAGCACAAGGCCAACATTCCTCACGCTCACCAAACATCTCACTTATGGCTACTAGCAGCCAAGACTGAGATGCCAGTTTCAGTTAGACAGCTGTAAACAACCTGCCTCAGGCGTTCCCACCCTGAACGTAGTCTGCATTTAACCTAAAAACCATTAAAACAGACATAATTCCTAATTTACTATTTAATTCCCTGAAGACGTAGTACCACCCCCTCCTCCCCACCCAAACATTCCTCAATTACTCAGCAACAATGTTCCTCAACAAAGCGCCACTTTGTTTTGGGGGTTTTTTTTCGCCGAAATGCAAATTTGATCAAATTTGGCAATTTAGTCCGTTTACTCTGGGAGGTAAATTAGGGCTAAACTGCAGGCTTGTAAATATTGAAACTCGCACATGCATGAATAATTAAATGAGAGGGAGGAGATGTATCAACCGAGGCGATCCATTCGCACACCCTCAGCCAGACGCCACTCATCTCAAACTACCGTCAGCCTGCATCAATCTAAAGTGCCAAGCTTGTCTACCGAGACTTACAAACTAATATACAAACAAGACGTTAGCGGCTAAAGGCATAAACAGAAGAAACGTGATCTCTCCGATGAACGGACTCTGTTATCTCTGATCTCCTAGAGGCAAGGAAGGGAGAATGATTGACGTTCTCTGACGTTCTTTTGGTATGCGTTGAAAAGACCAGCTTGAATTTTCAAATTGCCTGGTCCAGCATATCCATGGTGCTCACCAGCAAAACTTGGTCTTCGTGGTCCTTCTGGAGAAGCTGGTTGAGCAAGGAAGTTTTTAGCTTGCTAAGAAGCCACCAGCATCCAATACACAACATGCGCTGGTTTTTCCAGCAGGGTCTGAAGTAGTTTCTTTCACAGCTCAGTAGCACTCTCTCTCACACAAAACACACACACAAACACACACGGTTCTGCAGAGCTCTTACCGGTCTCTTGAGAGAGGGTTTTAGCTCTACCGCTGGTGTTGCCCCTAGTGATGCATCGCTCCTAGCGTGAGTCTTCCCCTTGTATCTCCTCCTCTCCTCTTCTCCAAACCGGCCGGACACGGTCCCCTGGCGGTCTCTCTCTCCTGGAGGAAGGGGCGAGGGGCTTCAGAAGTCACGTATGAGAAGCAGTTGTGCCCTCTCTGTCTCTGCACGCCCTCTCTCACACAACCTCACGCTGACAAGACGATACGGCACGCAGCCACTTTCCCCTTCCGGTTGCACGGCACTCTAGTCCACAAACCGACGGGAAAGGTCTTAAGGTACGGAAGAGAAAGACGGATGAGGGAACAAATGCCAGAGAAAGGAAACGGAGTTGTCACAACCTTTCAAGAGCGCAAGAGAGAAGAATGCTAAGAGGCTGTTCCATCCTACATCTGCACATGACTGGAGCTCCGCACAGACTCTGAGCTCTGAGAATTATACAGCATCGCTAAGTGGAGCATGAGAGAGAGATGGAGAGAGAGAGAGAGAGGGAGAGAGAGAGAGAGAGAGAGGAGGAGAGAGGTGCGGAGAGAACAAGAGTGCGGGGAGCACAGAGAGAGAAAGAGAAGGAGGGGTGAGGATGGGGAATGTGACAAAGCATGTTCATCAAAAGAGAGGAGGAGAGAAAACGAGACAGATCGCGCATGTTTCCCGCGTCTAGCCAAGATGAGAACGTGTCAAGCTGTGTTACCAAGAGTACGGTCAGTATTCGTCCTTTAATGCACGCAGACAGACAGATTTTCACTTCTTTACATGCACAAGAGGGTCCTTTTGAGAAGAGGGCTTTCAGCATGAAAGGCGCTGACAAGCTGACACAACACACTGAACTAAAAAGCAGCGCCGCGACTAAAAATATATAACCTTGTACCGCTATGCTTTCACGCAAAACAACACTGGATATGTGAATATTAGATTGGGGATCCGCAGACACTTGGGGTCTGGAGCGGCGGAACACGATCTGATACTGAAACGCGCCGAGCCGGAGTGCTGTAATACACAAGCTAGAGAGACAAGCTTTGTTGTGCCTCGCACACACCTCTGGCAGGTGACACACTTGAAACTACCGTACAATAATACACACCCGCCTGCTTTCGTGATGATATTCTTTATTTGTCAGCGCAAACAACTGCACGAATGTATAAATAATCAAATGTGCTGCTTGGGAATACAATGCGCTTTTAGCTTAAAAAGACTAGAATAGAATGTTCAAGTCAACATAAAACGGCCTTCACACTTTACTCGGTAGCAAAATATTTAACAAGATATTCAGAGAAAACAAGAAAACCTGGCTCTGTCTATCAGGAATTCATCGAAAGACGATAGTGGGCATCGCTACACTAGCATGTTTATAAAGTTTGTGCTACACCCAAGCTTGAAAATGCCCACTTTTAAGGAATCTTTTAACCAAGAAGTAGAGGTTAAAGGTCAATGGTAAAGTTTCACTTTCAATTTGATATTTGCCATTTAGCCATGCACTCCAATAGCCTTTAACACCTTCACCGTGATTGTCCTAAAACGAAAGTTCTGTCAATATACTTACTCATCATTTTAAAAGTTTCTGTCTTCTGGGGAACGTAAAATAAGATATCTTGAGAAATGTCTCATCGACATGAGGGCTAATAAATTATGAATATTCACTATCCATTTAAACTCACAATAATGCTTTTGCACGCTTTTTCTAAAGTGACTTGCTTTCCTGGCAATCAAACCCATTAGCTTATGTTACTAATACTATTTAAGCTACATGAATGCTCTACATCTAAAATTCACGCAAATACTGGTACGATTGTAAAAATTTAAATTACTTACAAAACCATGCCTAAAACAACCCTTTTGGCTATTGTCTGCTAGGTGACGTCAGCTGAAAATGTAAGTTCTTTGAGAGGCGTGTGAAGTAATTACATTTTGATGAAAGGTTATGAAGACGGATGAAAACAATAAGTCCCCAAGCTGCATTAAGAAAGAAAATAGGCTCAATTTTGATTCAGTATTGACTTTAAAACTGGCCAGCTCAAAGTTCACACTGCAGACAATTACACGTATGCATTGGAGTATAGGAACAGCCTCAGATACTGTGCCTTCAAGAAAGGAGCTGGCCATGGTACTTCCTACTCTGTCCAACAGAGGGCAGGGCTACAGATCAGCGTCTTCCTGATGTCATCCATCCTGTCTAGAAAGCATCCTGGTTCTAATCTCGCCTGCTTCCTGTCCCTGAGTTACCAACCCACACACACACACTCCCACACTCCCACAGAAGTGGCTATATTTGCAACGCCTCTATATTTAGAGCCGTTTGACCCTTCTAGATTGGACAAAGAGCCAATCTACTCAAAATGACTCTCTCCCCGCCTTCTCTGGGCTCACAGTACCATAGGGAGGGACTGATCCTGTACATGTAATAAGCAATCTGGCAGCGTACAAACATGCATCAACCCATAGCAAGAGCTCTAATGAAGAGAGCAGTTTTGGAAGGCCACACCGCTGTAAGTGCAGACAGCTGGATGGATTCATTTCTGCTCAGTCCATATCAGACTCTCCTCACATTGTGTTCGTGAATTACGGAGGACTTATCAAACAATGTTTTATCAGTGTCCACTCTTCATTAGTGTTATTGCAATCATTGTTACGTGAAAAATAAAGCCTGTAACAAATTAACTGTGGAAATGCATTTAAAGGGTTCAAGCTCATTTGACAATACTTGTAGCATTATGCAGATTACCATTTTATTTATTTATTATTTTTAATTCAGTTGAGTTATTTAAAATAGCTGTAATTAAGTCACCCTTTACAAGTTTTCTTGGGACACCAAGCGGCTCTCATTTGAGGACTCAAATGAGCATAAATGTAATATTATTAAGCTTCACATTTCTGCTTTTAAATGTACTTCCATAACTATAACCTTGATTCTTGGGTTTTTTTGCAAGGAAAACGAGTGATGAGTCAAATATATTTCTTGTCGTAATCAACTTTATGCTACAAATGTTGTTGACTGAGCTTCTATTGAACAAAGAATAGGTCTTTAAATAGCCCACAAAGTAAAATGATTCAATGCAAAACTATTGAATTTCCATAAGAAACGGACTGAGGCAGAAGAAAGTGCACTAAAGAGGAAGATTTTCTGCATATAATCACTTCTCCTGACCTCAGTAGAATAGCACCTGTCTTCCCTGAGCTGTGACGCAGCGCAGTGACTGGTGTGCTGGAGCAGCAGATACGGACGATGTTGGCGTCCAGTCTGAGGCTCTGTAATCACGCAGACAGAGCCTTCCTGCAGTATTAAAGGAACTTATTCAGCCTAAAGGCTTCCAACTCGCTGAGCCGAAAAAGAGCACAGCACTTACACCTCTCTGCTTAAATATACCGAACGCATGCTGCACTCAAACACACGCATACAACCTTCAGCCTGACGGCTCCATCGACCGCCCCATCCATCATTTCCAACAGACGTGGATGCACACGCTTACCCACACGTGTACACACATGCTTACAGCGCACGCAACTTGTTTTGGAAAGCACTTTGACAAGTACTGCTGACCTGTGATTACATTCATCACATGTCTTATAATCAACACTCAGTGTCTAGTAATCTTTTCATTCGGTTTTGCTCCTTTCTCTTTCCTGTCTCCGCATCTTTCAAAAATGACTTGATCAGCTTTAATTAATCCCCATTCGTGATTAGTGAGCAAGAGACGGAGGATAAAAGGGACTACTGAGCCTGTAGGGGAGCTGTGCTCTGTGCGTGACTTCCTGTTGCTACCAATGCTATTATCAGATAGTTTACTTAATCCACGATGAATTGATTTTGGCTTAACTTTTAGATGTGGTTCTGCATTTTAGCAATAAGTTTTGTTTGGCATAAAATACCATGTAGGCATCCAAATTTGCTTCTAAAACATTTCTTTTCTTACACAAAAATATAATCAATTCAATTCAAGTTGATTTGTATAATGGTTTTCACATTAAAAACGTTGCAAAGCAGCTTTACAGAAAAGATTACGTTTCTACATTATATTTAGCAGTATGTTATAAAGTAAGTGGTGACTATGGCAGAAATGTATAGTTAGAAACTTGTTTACGGCGCAGTAAGTACGATTTAAAGCTAGAGGTTGAAATGGCTACTGCAAAAACAAAGGCATTCTGGCCTGGAACACATATTTCAGAGTAGAAATATTTGCTGCAGCATTATTTTTCATAGAAACAACCATGTAAAAATAACATGTTTACTACAAACATATTGTGCTATTTTGTTGCATTAGAAGAGTTAAAAAACGTACAGAACTTAATTAAAAAAATACACAAACAGATGGTGGACACTATTAACTACAATGATTATGTGTGTTGCGATTAAGCTTTATGATTTAGCATAAACTTCCAAGTAACATTCACTACTGTACTACCTGTCATTGTATGTGTTTGTATACCTCTCATGCACCTATTCGGGCAGACATGACACGTCTTTAATGTGTTTCACTATGCTATTGCAGACAGAGGAAGAATAGAAGGTGATATTATTGTAAGATTGTGCGCTTTGTACTGCAATGTTTTCTCACTGGTGAATGAGACATGAGATATGACAGTGTTTGCATTCAACCCTTTACAAACAATACCTCTCATCATTTCACTGGTAAGCTTCTGGTCTGCCTGTGCTCGTTCATGCATTTTGGAGAAGTTGTGGCTTTGGAGAGTGATTTGCAGGAAGGGTGGGATCTTATGCTTTAAAGTTAGCTTGCTACTGCTAGCCTCTCCCAAATCATGTACCCTGCCTTCAAAGGGATAGTTGACCCAAAACAAGAATTAAAATAAAAAAAAAACATTAATTACTCATTCCCGTGGCATCCCAAATCCCACAAAACTATCTGTCATTACGAAACACAAATTAAGATTTTTTTTGTTAAAATCCAATAGCTTTCTGACCTTATTCAACAATTTCTTCCATTCAACTTAAGTATATCTGCGACAGTACTTTTGTGAAAGCGTGTCGATATGTAAAATTATTTAGCAATTATTAAAGTTAATACATTTACAGATTTCTAGTAGATTTGCCAGTATCCAGTTCCTGTTTGAAAAAACCTCATGATAATTAATAGAAGAGACTGTGAGTTCTTGTTGTGCCATCAGCCAATCAGTGTTGTCACATTATTGATTAGAATGATTAGATGGTTTGATGAAAGGCCAAGGTTTTTGGTTGTTGTTTTGCATACGCTCGCTGCCAAATGTTGAGCTTCCAGTGTGTTGTAAACTAAAATGTGAAGAAGAATATTCTGCATTCCAGTGTATACAGCGGCCTCCTCCTAGACAGGGTCATAACAGCGTGTAATAAATTTGTGGCACTGTTCCACGGCGACACGGTGTGAAAGTCACGCAAGCAAATTGCTCCAGCCCTGGTCATGTGGTTATAAAAGCACAGAGAGATTCCACGCATGCACTGGATTTAGTTGAAAACAGAACTAGAAGTGACTAGTATCTATGGCTGCTAAGAAAGAGCAAGACAAGGTCGGACCACGAAGGCTGGAACGGCTCTCACAATCCTGTGAGTTCCATCACACTACGTTTACATCCCACTATCTCACTGTTCTTTCATCTCTCCATTCATCTCTCGCTCTCTTTCCTCTGGCCCTGGATGAGAGGAAGTGAATGTGAATGAGCTAAAGGAGGTACAGGATGGGCAGCGAAGGGACCCGTGGGTTGAACACAGCCATTTGTCATCCGGTGAAAGCTTAAGAAAAGACTAGTTAACCTTTCCTGGGAAGTCCTGGAGAGCCTACCAGCAATGAGAAAACCCAGAAAAAGTATCAACCAAGAAAAATATTCTTGGGGAAAATAGATGGTCGACGCCGAGACCCATGTACTTTGCAAAACGCTGCGCTAGGCACTTTTGACATCTGGGTCGCCTCTACTCATGAGCAAGGACAGAAAGAAGGATTGTAGTTGTTGCCCCATATGTAAAGATTACAGAAAACCGCTTGCTGAGTATAATTGCGAATTGGTGTCACTTCGATGCATTTATGTAAACTGGTGGTACTGGTGTATCGATTTTAGAGTGTACATGAATGCCTACAACAGCATGCAGAAATCTACTAGAGATACTAGAGGGTTTGCTGATCTCAGTTGGTCTCGGGCCTGGTCCACTGGCCGGTTCTAGAGAGCTGTTGAGGTAAACACCAGCTAACTAACTAGTATGGGAAACAGCTAGACCAGCGGACATGCTTTAGGCTGGTTCAAGCTTTTTTATTGGCTACATTTATTCAAGCTATGCTTTTAGCAACCAGACAAACACATCAAAACTCATTTCAGGTGAATTATGGGTCATGCTGTCCTAACAGTCTAGTCAGGCACTTTTATATTAATATGCAGGTCATCGACAAACCAGTTAGTAATAGTGGCTAGATCTTTTCGTTATTTGCCAAAACCTGCCCCCAAGCCTGTCACTCAAGGCCACGTCGCCATGGCAACAGTGCAAGTCGGCCAATCATGTGCAAACAGCAGCAGGAAACTAGTCTTGAACAATTACGAGAATGACACATCCACTGATTCAAAGCTATATGTACATTTGACTGGAGGCAGACCATCTTCTGCTGTAAAGTATCATTTTAGCTAGAAACATCAATATAGACAAACAGCTGGTGTGAAGAATTAAGATACGTAATCTTTCATAATCACTGATTTCAAATTTCATATACAGAAGTTTTACAGATCTATTTGTTTTCACATAGCCAACAATTTCTTGCTCCCTGACAGACAAATAACTCATCTGACCCGTGACATATAGATAAAAGTGACTGACAGAAATTCTTCACTCGCCATTCTGGTTCACTGAAGTAGCACATACTATGTCATTTTTGGTGTCCTTTATGATCGTGGCTTGTCAGATGGCATATGGTGACCCCACCGTGATTGTAGGTTAAATGTCAAAGGAAAGACTATGCAATTTCAACGATTCCTCAAACCACCTCAAGCAGCACGATATACAACTTGAACGCTTGAATAAAAATAAACAGTTTTACTCCGGTGTTACCTCACCAATCTAGACCTTTCAGAAATTGAATTGAAACCACAGACCCCCTTTCTGAAATATAACGCAGTTAATTAAATATTTTAATAATATAAAACGTGCGATAAAAACTAATTTATACTCGCGCGAGTATAAATATGTGAAATATTGCAAAGATGACAAAATGAAATTATTTTGTCTACAGTTTAATAATTGGCTTTCATCCTATCATTACACTAAAGCAAATAGCTAAAATATTCTGTTAAACATATTTCATTAACATCTGAAGTTAACACGTTACTTTTGACAGCTCTAAAAATGCTAATTTTGTCCTTTTTTTTGTAGAACCCGAGTCTCTACAGAGCTCAGTCTGCAAACCTTTGCACTAAGCAATTCAACATTATAATTTTTTACAATCATATGGCAAAAATCGCAGCATGCACTGAGTTTAACCCCCTATGAGCACACATATAATAACTCACGAATGCTAACAGGCTATTGCTCATAAAGCCTGGAAGGAGGTGGGTGATGTCTTGCAGATTAAGACATAGATTAATGGATGGCCTTCTGTGACATTAGAGGAGGCAGAATTATGAGTCGGTAATTGAGGATCCTTCAGCAGGAGCAGAAGGACTAGATGATATGAGACCAGAGGGATGGAGCAGCTGGATGAAGCTTCTACCCTTAACAAGGAGAGAGAGAGAGTCACAAGGGGAATCAACTTCTCTATGCAACTACCTTTGCTGCAGCTTTCAGTTCTTCCCAGACTCTCTGAATCCATCTTTATCATTCACTTCTTTTGTCTTTGTGTCATGGATGCAGGTTATAGCACTCTTCTTTATACTTACCAATCTTTAGGGAGATGAAGTAAAGGTACGGGTTACACAAGAAAGCAATACACTGTTTCAGTGATAGAGACCGAACAAGAAAGCAAAGCTACAAGAAAGAAAAAGAGCGAGAGAGAGAGAGAATATGTGAAGAGGAAAATATATGATCTAGCTGGAGGTGGAGAGCATGGGGTCACACAAAATGGCGTCTCATTGAGCACTCGCTCTGGTTTCACTAGAGCTCTGGGGTTCGAAGGAAAGCCAGATCTCTGTTTGAATCAGGTCAGATACTTTTACTTTTAAAAATTACGTTTTAGGGTGACACCATGGTACAGTAATGTATGAGACGGTAACACTACTGCTTGTTAATACCAAAACCAAGGAAGAAAGCTATCTTCTGTCAGCATCGCCAATCATAACAATGGCAGTTTCTCCGATGGTGCATGACCCCCAGCAAGTTTGCATGTGCTCATATTACATCATTGAATCACCATTAAGTTTTACATATTAATTATTAATATTATCATCATATAATATAATATAATAATATATAAAGTTTGAACTGATATAATCAAGTAATGAAGTTTGTACTGGCACAAAGATACACATTATGGTATCATAATATCTCTCACTCAAAAATCAAAGATTTCATTTACTATTTTCATTAACAAATATGTTAAGATATAAAATACCACTGCGGTACGCCTTCAGATATCACCTACTATACAGTTGGATGATTCATGCGCAAAAAAAACTGTCTTTGTAAAACTTTGCGTTACTGTGAAGCCTCAGGACACGGTGATATAATGATGAGAGAAAATGCAAGACACACACACACACACACACACCTTAATGATTAGACAAATTCAACTTATTTTGGAAGAAATTCTTGTCTCGAGATAAGAACGCACCTCCCCCGTTGCTCTTTCATTAACCCGAATCCCTCGTCTCCTTAACACTGCTCTTAAGAGAAATGAAAGTCACGCACACACATAAGCAAACAACATTTCAGCTGCCTGTCACCCACAGGCCCTTCCAGTGAGTGATTAATCACCTCATGCTAATGAGTTATTTACTAATTAGGGTCTGACGCGAGAAGAGACGAGGAGAACAGGACTGCCACGATGACACGGGTGGCTGAGGCACTTAGTGTAAACTCAACCCAACTGTTCACCTGCGATTAGGAGTAGAGAGATGTGTGTGGGGACGAGTATGCTTTAGTGACAGTTCGTGCCAAAACTGATGCATAACACAATAACACATTAGCCAGACGGGACGCCCACATCTAAGCCACACTTAAAACGGGACTTGTACCTAAACAAAGCAGCCACCGGCAGCGGGGGAATGTCAGCCGTGAGGTAATGTCTCACTCCGTCAAACCCCTGAGACGTTAAACGGAAGTCTGACCGTTACAGAAACGCGACTGTCAATCAAAGCGGGCCACGCCCCCAGCCAACAGAGAGATCAGTCACAGGCTTTCAGCTTCCTGACAGGAGCTCCCTCACTTTCAATCAAAGCGTTTAAGCAGAGGAGGCCTCTCATTCCCGTGCCCACAATGGCCCTCACATGGGTGTGAGGCAACAGGTCTGAATCAATCTCCTGCCTTCTATCTCTCCCACACGCTCCGCACAAAGGCAGCCGGAGCCACCGAGTGTGTGTGGTGACAAAGCAGCCGCTTTCATCCACAAGGCCTTTCAGCGCTCAGCTTTTGATCCGTCGTTCCTATAGAAGGGTTCGTATCCAGCACCGGCCTTTATATAATGCTCAATTTTGCCATTAGACGGAGAGATTGACCTCTGAATGTGGGTGTTTTAGTCTAGTGGGTGTGAAAGTGTGGCCGCTGAGTGTGTGGAATGATGGGACACACGCATGAAGCTTTCATAAAACACTTTATCAGTCCGTCTTATCTGCGTGTTGAGTACATCTACTGTATATGTATGTTTTTTGCATAAAAATGTGAAGAGAAAAGGAGAAGAAATGACTTTTGTCAGTAAATGAAGTAAATGTACCTGAAATGAAGAATGAATATAATTAGGTAATATTGAAATAAAATATATAAAAAAATTATATATATATATATATATATATATATATATATATATATATATATATATATATATATATATATATATATATATATATATATATATATAATTAGAACAGATTTAAAAATGAATAAAATAAAAATGAATAAAATAAATAAATAAAAAAATATTAATAACAATTAGACATACAAATTAGCATTTTATGTTTAGGGTTAGAGTTTGGCTTAGGGTTACTTTCATGCAGTTATGCATAATTGTGATCCATGCTGGCAAAATTAGTCGGAATGAGCAATTAAAAAAAAGTTTTCTGAAGATTCCAAAGCAAAATCGCCTACCAATAACTGTCACGGTTCATGGGATCACGGATGAGACTGAGTGTCTGAGTGAGGCTGGATGTGATCAGCTCACAGCGGCTCTCAAACACAGACACGGATGAGATGAGATCGGTAGCAGCAAGTTTTTAATGTTTGATTAACATCGAGACAGATTTATATTAAAACCTAGTGTAATGCATGGATCTAATAATGTTACACACCAGATTTCTCCCTAGCCATCAACTACAAATTCGCAGAATGAAGGCTTAATGAACACATTTCTGTGAAAATCCCAAATTCAACCAAAACATTTTTCGCTTCTTTAGCGTGTAGCTTAAAGTTAGTCATTCCGATTCATTTTACCAGCACAGGTTACTATTTATTGTTATTATAATAGTAGTACATGTACACGTAACATGACTAACAAGGACACCTTACAATAAAGTTTCTGGCCTTTTGGTTGAAAGAGTGAAATATTGCCGAATTTAGATTCAATCACACTTTTCTCATATGCGAACCGAGGAATATTTTCAGTGCATGTGCACTGCAAAGCCACGGGACGTCTATATAAACCCGTGTGTGTGTTTATATTGTTATTTATTTGTGTGCGCATCACTGTCAAACACCGGCAGCCTGAGGTGTGTCAGGTGAGTGATTTTGGCACTGTGTATGCGTCAGACATCCAGAGGTCCTGTGGGTGCAGGGCCCGCAGGTGTCTGTCTCTGCCCATCAAAGAGATCTTTTCTGGGCCTGAGGCATGGCGAAAGAACAGCTGAACCTCGTGGAGAGGTGCCACTCTCCAACTCTCTAGGGCCTGTAGACCCAACCCTGGGCACCTGGGACCTGTCAGGCCCCAGCTCTTCCTCAGACCACACACACCCGCATAGGCCGTGCGATGCTACAGATGTTTGTGCGAGTGTGCGTGTTTATTGGAATGTGGGTGTTCGTAAGGACTGATCAGATTAGAATGGACAAAGTGTTGGAGTGCAGGGGCCCACCGGAGATCAGGTTGCCATCAATAAAATAGCCCGGCAAATGTGGACTGATCTTTCAGTTTAGCCTTACAGCATGTGTAAACCCTGTTAACAGGTCTGCAGAAGGCTAAAGGACATGAATAAATGCCCTTTCATAGGGTTTTTGTCATCTTTCCCCAATGCACCAGGGTAAAGCACAAAGCTTTATATTTTAACAAAAATATATGATGATTATATAATATATAATATGTTTTGATTTTAATAACGTTTTTATAAAAAAACGTATTATTCTCTTATGCTATATTATTCATGAATGTTAAATTAAATACATTTAAATATCTAATTTTATTTAAAATTATTACAATTATTAATAAACGTTTTCTTTTTTTTTTTTTTACATAGTTTTAATAAATAGATAACTAAAAATAAAGCCAAATACAACAAAGTGAGAATCACAACAATGCTAGGAATAAAGAAAAATGCAATAAAATAACTTTTTATAATAAAGTTATGATAACAAATAACAGAAGCATATCTAGACATTAAATTCGATTTCCTTGTCCCACCTCCTGCTGTGCACTTCCACACAAGTCTACTGCAGAGTGCACGAATAAACGTACTCAACCTTTTTAGATTACAACTTGTACATTCATAGCCCGATTCATACGTACACGCATACCTGACAACAAGCATCTTTTCATCTCGAAGCCAAGTGCTTGTGCGCTATGAAGTGTGTAGTGAAGGTTTACTTTCAATGCAAAGATTCCAGCTCTTTGCACCCTCACATGTTAATTCCACAGAAAAGGTTCTGGTGCCAAGTGTTACATTTATTCTGCTTCCTGAAAGAACTCGCAGCGAAGCTCTAAAAAGAAAAGCAACTTTATGTGCTCCTTTTTAAATTGACCTGAATAAGTGTTCGGTAAACATGGTAAAAATGGAAGATAACTTACAAATAATGCAACAGGAATATGGCGGGTTTAATAAAGCAATAAGCCACAAGAGGCGACATTTAATGGTTATTTAAATATGGTTACGGGGTATATGATTAATGAAAGAAGGTGAAGCAGCGGTCCTCTTAAACTGGAAGACCTTTTTTGCACGTATGAAATGCCAACAATAACATGATAAAAGCCAACAATGTTTGAAATATATTTTTGACTATAATAATCACAATAAGCATTCTTCTGCAGCGTAAAATACGGTTTCCTTATAAATGTGATAATGCTGTTAAACAAACAGAATAAAGAACTAAAACGATGCTGGTCACAGGTAGGTGTGTGTGTGTGTGTGTGTGTGTGTGTGTGTGTGTATTCTGGCTACCGCAAAACCGCATCGAATGCGGCTAATCCAATACGATTTTAGTTTTTTACCAAAGATAAAGACGCAATTCAATTTTTCACAGAAAATGCAAGATCATAAGCCTAAGCATTAACATAATGTGCTTCAACACGTGCCTTCGTCTGAGTGACTGAAGTAACATCATTAACGCCGGGCTGAAAAATGTTCTATTAGTCACACGCACGTCCATGTACCTTTGCCGAAAGTCACGTCAGATCTGCTTAATAGAATGGCAGGTACTCACAGAAGCACACACACACAAAGAGGGTGAATGATATAAAGCCCCGTCTACAGTGACAACTGCCCTCTGCGGGCTTGTGTGTGTGTCATCATGGGTGCTGGAGTGTATCATATCTCTATGCAGACAGGCCTATTATTGCCAGCATATTTACACCTATGTGCCAGCACAGCAGCATGTGATAAACATAGAGTGATGAGTACTGTGTTGATCAGTCAGTGCTGGGGTGATAATGAAAACTGAAGTATGAGCAAATCCACTAATCAGAAATGTCAGCTATCAGCGGCTCTTCATCGTTACACAAACACACGCACACAAGTAGATACTCGACATATTCTCTCCTTTAAAAAGCAATCAAAACATCTATGTTTGTATTCACTGTATTATCTGTATCTTTAAGAGTGCTTCAATTTAGAATTCTTACTTTTTTATTCTTATCTATCTAAACATTTGTAAAACGCTCCATTAATACTGTCTTTAAATAAAATATTTATCATATTTAGTGCATCAAGTGTATACTCAATTTTTATATTTACAATATTTTACAAAAATTGTGGAATTTTTCATAAATTACGTGACATTACATGATTTAAAATAGTAATACATTTAATATAGTCATTCAAAAAAGAATATTGGCTTTGTAACACCTTCACAATTCATAATTGTATAATTAGATATTTATTAACAATGCTTTTGTGAAGTATAATAATCTTGTAGAAATATAGTATTGCTTTAATGAAAGATTAATCCTATTCAGGTTAATATTGCTTTATACTTAATATTGTGTGTTTTCAAAATGTAGCAATAATTAAGTTTTTACAATAATTTACAAAAAACATACTTTAACAATGATTTTATTAATTAGAATAATTTTATCTAATAATTCCAAAATTTTACAGCGATGTAATACTGCTTTAATAGAATCTTAATCATATTTTAACACGACTTTATACTTCAGTATTATCAACTTTTATAAATCCAATATTGTATAATAATTTATATTTTCTCCCAAAAAACAAATATTTAAGAATGAATTTATAACGTATAAAATATAACTTAATATGTATAAATCTAATATCGCACTGTATAAAATATTACTCATATTTAGCCTAACATGGTGTGTGAGAGAGAGAGAGAGAGACTAATGGGATGAGTTTAAAATGGGCTAATGGGATAAGTGTAATACATCGGACAGACAAGAGGAAGTACACAGTATTCTGAAGAAAGGATAACAGAAGGATCATAATCTAAGCAGCGTCTAGAGTGGTCTGGATGTAGCAGATATGCTCACAGCATCTCACACTCATGGCACTTGCCCAGATCCCCAATGCACTCTCCCAAATCCCCACCAGATCAAAACACTTCTTTCCCTTCTTCCTGCTAAAGATGATCAATTCAGCAGTTTGGATCTGGCCTTGGTGGTGTTCCTAACACCCTCTACGTGTCTCAAGAAGAACGCAGATCCTCGTTCCAGCAATGACAGCGTGCATTCACCGTTTGTCCAAGTGCTGGCTGGCACCGGCCCCGAGATATTTCCCGGAACAGGGCAGCACATTAACATAGGGATTGATTTCCCCATGCCTCCTACATGCCTGCAAACATGAGTTGAAATCATTCATTAAATCTGCCTCTTTGGAAAACTGAATAGATTACATTGCTTATCTCAGCCGGATCAATAAATGTAAGCAATGGGCAGATTAATTGCTTGTGACAGGAAAAAAGCAAGCAGCGATGTTTGTGTAGACGGCGGGGAGGAGAGAAACACATACGGCGGGTACGGAGAGTGCTTTTGTAAATCTTAATTCAAATGCTCTTGGCTCATGGTCAGTCTGGATGTGGCCATCAGTCTCTTCCATTACTCTTCTACCACATAAGGATGAAGGTGTATCGAGTGAACAGAGAAGTGAAAGAAAACATAAATAAATAAAAGGAAATATTAGTAAGTAACATAGTAAGTAAATAGGGCAGGATAGTGAATAGGATGTGAACGCATTATTATTCCATGAGACCGATTGGGGAAAAACGGCTGATGTTAAAGGTCTCGTGATTATGAAATAAAACAGCATTTATTCTAAACAAAAATCATTTGTTGAAATAATGGTCTTCAACATTTTTAAACAAAAGTAATATATCCTTGCTAAATAAAAGTATTCATTTATTAAAAAAAATGAGTGAACAAACAAATTATAAAAAATAAAAATAAAATACACAATTTCTGAAGGATCATGTGATACTGAAGAAAGGAATAATGGCAATCACAGGGGAAAATACAATTAATTACTTATATTTTTTTTTCTATTTTGTAATAATATTTGTAATTTTACAAATAAAAGCATCCTTGATAAGGATGTACACACACACACACACATATATATATATATATATATATATATATATATATATATATATATATATATATATATATATATATATATATATACACACTGTATATATACTGTATATATAAGAAAAAGTTATGAATGGCTTTATATTTCTTCCCCCTCTCTATCCATTTTAATTAAAAGCATTCAGGATCAGAATCTAGAATCTTATAAATCTCAAAATAGTGTTTTACTAAATAAAATACTAAACAAACAGCACTGTCATAATTACATAATTGAGTCAATAAGGTTGAGAACGCACACGGTATTTATAAAACGATCCAGAAGTTCTATATTAAATGCACTAAATATTCTCTCACTAACTGATTTTAAATACAGAATTTGAGATCTATTGCTTGGGAAAAAAGCCACACGAGGTTTAATTCGTGTCTCTAGAACAAATTGTATATTATAATATAGAAATTTAGTCACAGCCTTAATCATAAGAATGAGTCAAAAAGATTTACCTCGACAAACGGTTTACAAATAAATAAAAGAAAAAAATTAGGACAAGGACAAAAAAAAATGTCGACATGCAACAGCAAAGAATGCTGTGGATACAGTCAAAGCAGGGAAAAATAAAATGGATAGGCAAAGAGATGAGAGAGCAGCGGAGTGTAACAGTTTTAACCCTGTGGCATGCGTGGTGTGCAAGGATCAGGACGCAGTAAAGAGGGTGAGAAGAGAGAGAGAACGAGCAAATACAAATAGAGTATCTGCGCTCTCTCAGTGTCTCAGTGTGTGCACGGTGTTAAGATGGATAGCGGTATGCCACAGGGGCTCCCTGTAGAGAGCTGTAAAAATAGCAGCCCACTCTTCCTCTTCTTCCCCACTCTGCTCTCGAACCCTCTCATCTCCCTCTCTCATCCTCATCCCTCTTTTATCCTCTCCTCTGTCTCACCTCTGCCCTCCTCCTCTTTATCTTTCCTAATCTTTCATTCACTTTTGCTCTCTTAGTTGCACGTGTGCAAACACAGGCCTGCGAACCCCGTGCTCGTGCACTCAGAGTGTTTGAACCGGGAAGATGATGTTTTGGGTCGTCAATGAAAGCGCGGGATTGGATGAGATGAGATGGGAAGGGATGGGGCGGAGCGTGAACATCTGGAAGAGCTTTGACCCCGGCGCAGGTGTCTAAGACAGCAGAACGGAGGGGCTTGTGGGAGAAGAGGAATGGAAACAGTGGTGAAGAGTGGGATAGGAGATAGAAGAAGATAGAAGGGCTCAGAGCTATGCCTGAGGCGCTGGGCATAAGAGGTCGCTTATGAGATGGAAGGAATACGGATTTCATTGAACTTTGCGTCATGCGCTTCAGCTGATCGGGTGGCGACTGATGACTTTTTGATGGACGGGTATAAAAGAGTCAATAACACACCAGTGTGCCGTTACATCAGGGACCGTATAAGAGGGAGGAGATGGAAGATTTAAAGAAATATGTATAGAAAAGAAATAATAAAAGCGTGGCTCGATAGGATGAAAGTCCAGATTTTTACTTGAAAGAGCCACTTGCTTTTTGCATTAAACATTAAACAAAGCAAATGGGCTGAAAAATAGGTCGTTTAAATAAAGATGGTAAATATACCATCTATTGGTAACTATTGTTCTCAGATTTTATTTCTGACTAAGCACGTCATCAAAGCAGGTTTGGAGATTTCTATCTTTCTTCATTTACTTCGACAGAAGCTCCGAAGAAAATAGCTGTTGAGGTAATAATAAGAATGACAAAATGAATGAAATAAATAAATAAGCTTTAATAAAAAGTATTAAAGCTTACCTCAAATACATTTAGATGAGCTTTGATATTTCACAACTTCTGTTTGATTTGAGACTTTATATTTATATAATTCTTTCTTAATGCATTTGTTTTATTTCGTGATGTCTGACATTTCATTAAAGATAACACCGTCTCCCCTCAGAAGTCTGTTTGCGGGGATGACTGGATGTCTGGATCTAGAAATCAAAAATTAGGGAGTGAGAGAGTGAGTAAATATGCAGAGAGAGAGAGAGAGAGAGAGAGAGGAGGGAGAGAAGGGAGATAAAGGACTTTTGTTAGCTCTGGTCAGTTTGAGAGAAGAGTTGTGAATCAATAATGCATATGCAGAGATCAGATCTCAGCCCAGTCCTCTGACAAGGTGAAAACAGAACAGAACAGCACAGGACGGGACACAGAGAGAGAGAGAGAGAGAGAGAGAGGATGGAGAATGACATGGCATATATGGCTGCAAATAGGAATCTAAAGAACGTTTTAGGATAAAGGACATCTAAATTTAGAACAAAAATTCAATGTTGAATAAATGCTAACAAAATTGATTTCATTGACGGATGTGGCTTTGGTTCTGCGATGTAGGAAAACATGTTTAACATGTCAAGCTAATTTTATCTGTATAGTGCTAACCGTGATGTTAACTGTTTATAATATATGCCTAGGGCTTTCATGAAACTCTTGAAGCAGGCCGATGAGTTCTTTCCGTAACTGACGATATTCACGGCGTTAAATGAAACCGATTGGTTCATGTTACATATACAGCCAATGAGCTTGCTGCTTTACATTTAAATGTCTAATTAGCATCCACTTTTGCCTCTGAAACCCTCCCTCTTCCCCAACTCCACCTACAGGTTTTCTTCTGTTTTGCGCAGCAGCAGTACTCTATGTCTTAAATACTCGCAACACCCTATCGCATACATTCATTAATGCCGTCATATCCATTACATGGCTAAAATCTTCAGGGAGTTGTCATGATAGAGCTTAATATGTTTACACCCTTCATAGTTACAATACAGTTGTGCAATAATATTGTTTACTTTTGGCGATGATACATAAAATTAAGCAGCTGAGGCTTGCTATATAATATACAATCACTCTTTGTGTACATGCCCCACTTTATATACAGAGCTGAGCACAAATATAGATAAAAATATCATTAATAAAAAAAACAGTACAAGCTGTGCTTTAGAATAGACTAGAAACTATATGTTAACATCTTACCATTAAAGGCCTACTTAATATACACACTTTAAAACATACTTAAATATCAGTAAACAATGCAAGGAACTGAAGTAATGCAATATTGTGAGAAAACAAATTTGTGTGTGATTATCTCAGCACAACTTTACTACAGATGCAGCTTCTGTTCAAAAATTACAGTGTAAAGACAGAAGAAAAAAAAAAGAGAAGAGGACCGAAGCATGGGGCGGCATGTGGGATGCTGGGTTCTGACTGATGGCTGATCAGCATGGCCCCGCACAACCCTCCACTCCACTAACTGACAGCACTACTACCATCCCAACAGGCCCCACAAAAGCAGGAGTGGTTGCCATGGCGACGGGAACCACAAAGCTCTCGAATTCGTATTGTCTGCTCTTTAAAACATTAAAGTTGAGAGAGAGCAGGCGAGGCAGAGAGTGAAAAAGAGAGAGAGCTATCAATACTCGTAAAGGAGTATGAGAATCCAGGGCACTCCACAGCCATTTACAATGGAGGACCGTGAAAATGAGGGCAAAACAGGACACATGTTCTTTTTTATCTCTCTCCCACTACAAGATACAATGTGATCGCTTAGATCCGATTCAACAAGAACACGGAGCACAACCTCTCTCCGCTCAGTGAAGGAGGCCAAGTTACCCGCCATTAGCTAGTACGTTCTTCAGTGTGTGTGTGTGTGTGTGTATATGTGCAGCTCTGCTCCGAAGCCTAGTGCGCACCCCACCGAGGGACCATTTTTAGGCATCACAGGTGTGCCCCAGATGTGAAGTTTGTTCCCAAAGCAAAATTATACAACCTGTGCATATCCTTCATGAATTCAGCAGTCCCAGAACACAATGCAATAAGTCAAGGGCAAACGGTAATAAAAGTACTTTATTCAGTATTGAAAAGTATTAATAGAAAAGCTGAATTTAATTAAACCACATCTGGAGTTACTGTGCATTTTTTTTATTTTGCAGATATAATTGAGATCAAGTGCTAAGTGAGTCTAAAACGTGGCTGAAAGGTTGACCTAAAATTAACTACAAGATGGTTAAAAATATGCATCACATTATTATTGCTTTGTTCTGCTTTGAAAATCACAATCCCAATAAAAAACACAATTTCATCTTGTTTATCTTTATCTAGATCTAAGAGTACTGTAATTGTGGGTAGAAAAATTTGCCATATATTTCTAAAATATTTGTCATTATTAGTGTTTTTTATTCATAAAAATACAAAGTTGAATATATATATATATATGTTTTTTTAATATATATACATAATTTATATATATATATATATATATATATATATATATATATATATATATATATATATATATATATATATATATATATATATATATATATACACACACAAATATACTACAAACAAAATGTTCAAAAAAACCAAAAAAAACCAAAATATTTTAAAATATAAACAAAAAGTTAAATAACTGTTATTGGCTGGTTATCTTCTCAGTTCTCTCTCCATTGGCAGATCTGGAAAAGAAGCTAATTTGGGACCTTGTGAGCTTCCATTTCGGTCAGGATGCTGCCTTAGAAGGTAGCTGGCTTTGTGGACAGCAGACAGCTCACCGGGTTTTGGAGGAGAGCCTATGCATGCATCTTTATGTGAGCGTGTGCAGGAGGGTCTCAGGTGCAGCGAGCAGGATCTCACCCTCATCACTTCACAGAGACAGGTGGATTGGAGAGCCAGGGGGTTTAGAAGACAGTCTGTTACACCAGTGACCCCCAAAGAGCCTACCTGTGCACTGAGCCAATTCTCATGCCCAACACACAGACACATGCACACACACATTAGACATTCACATAGATTGATGGAAACAGCAGTTGTGCTGCTGGACAACAGTCTATAACACAATTTGTGACCATCGCCGATGCTCTGAGGGTTTCGCCCGTCTGCTGAAATGCTCTTTTGAGGGTCACAGCGGTAGACGAGACTAACAGATGGTCTCTCAGCCCACACTCAATGAGCAAAGTGACCACCAACAGGAACGGCTACGGGGAAGAGAATGAACGAATACCATTCATTTCCAACCTAGCCCCCCCCTCCAAACCACCATTTCTGCAGATTCTTTTTAATCAAACGGACACATAAATAAATAAAATCTCCTCTCTGAAATGGCACTATTTTTCATTGGATTCATTTATTAGGAGAAGTGTATCATTTCTGGCAGATAGGCTGGAGAGAAACGAATGCTAGTCATAAACCGGTAGTGAAGTTAACCTCCAGCACACGTTGACCTCTGAACCTGCTCTAAAAAGTTTGAAATATAATTGTCACAATATGCAAATTATGTTTATACCATTGCTTGAAGCAACCACGTGCCATATTTTAATAATAAACAAGTTAAATCTAAAACACCTGAAAAACTGCTTTTCTATAGCATCAAGCCTCGAATGTAAACTACATCAGATTGATTTCTTCTTTAAATAAAGTAAACATATGCATGGTATTATAACGCTTCGCCAAAACCTAAATGAAAACGATGCCTTAAGATAACACGTAGAATGAAAAGAACACATCTTAAGCGCACAGAATAACGCAAGCCGATTTTGAATGATTAATTGCCACTTTAAACGGTAATGTAATTGTGGTATCCGTAATTGTAATTGCAATTAAAAATTCAATTAATTGTGCAGCCCTAATGATAAGTGTTTTCTGTCTCAGAGGAAAATAATAAAAAAAAACATCCCAATTGTTAGTATAATTACTTCCTATTAAAGTAAACTAGACAAAAATTGCTGTTATTATCGCAATGCATAGCAAAAATATATATATATATCGCAATGCCAGCTTTTTACCCCCAACATCATGCAGCCCTAACACATGTTCATGATGTTTGTTCAGAGAATGTCACAGAGCAAACATAGGCTTCTCTCTGTAAATTGCTTTTATCCCTACACGTGTGTGAGTGTGTGTGTGTTTTGTCAGGCAGATCAAACAGAGTTTTTACGGAGAGGCATGAAAGCGAGATGGGCGGGTGTGCTTTTGATGCGAGGTTGAGCAGTCTGCTGAACGGCTGCCAGCGTTCTATCAACAGCCCAGCACACTGCCAATCGGCCGAGAAGGCTTGGAAAAGTACAGCATCTGTGTGTTAATTCATCTGTTTGTGTGTGACCTGATTGACTGTGAGAGTCTGACGGCACAATACTTACACACCTTTTCTTTTTCTACATATGTGTACGTGGGTGGAACGACATGGAACAAGTAGAGCCTGTGTATATATGTAACGGTATTCATTTTCATTAAATCCTCATTATTCATTTTAGTGTATTGTAGGAGCCATTTCATAATTTACTTATGGTATTTCTTTAACTGTTTTTGCTATTTTTATAACTTTTTTTTAATTAAATTTATTAGTATGACCATCATTTGCAATTGCATTTATTTTTTTCATTTTATATGGGGAAAAAAAATACAACACCAAAGTGATTATATATACATAAAAATAACAATAAATGCAAGCAAAGTGTCTACTTACATTTTTTCAAAATCAATTTCTGTGAAAATAAAATAAATACTGTTCTTCAACGTTCACAATAGGAGATCTATTTATGACAACAATCATTCTAGCATGTACTTATTAAAATATATAAAAGAAAAATCCTTAAACAGAGTCTTTTAATGCCGTCTATTGAAACTGGTTCTAAAAATGTGTGATAGTTACACTGGATTATATTTTAGTATGTGTCTTCTGTAAATCATCGTTAAAATATACATGTATGTATTCAGACACTATCATATAAGACATAAGAGTTTAGATGCAACAGAAAAGAGATGAACCATCTGGACCTAAGTGGTAGAAGACCTGGATTTGCATGAAAAACACTCACTGAATTGTCAAAATGATCAGCTCTGGCCTGTGTCACCTCAGCTTGATGCCGTTAACGTCTGTGTGAATGAAACACTGCATTAAAGTTACCTTCAACTTTGCTGCTGCCTTGTTTTCTGCCAGCTGTGCATGCATATCCACACAGAAAGCAACATTGTAAAAAAAAAAAAAAAATTAGTTAAATTCAGCATTTTTTGTGATTCCTGTGTAAATTGATGTAAATGTATACTGCCTGTGTGTCACATTAAAAAACTCTGCGAACGCTCTATATTGTGGATTTAAACTTTGCGGTTTAAAACATGACTTTAGAGGCTTAGAAGTAGACTAACATTAAAGGTTCATCTACGGACTGTGGAGAAAACACATTAGAGTTTCACGTTCAGTAAACCGCAATGGCCTCCTCCATACCACACACACACACACACACACACACACTCCTGTTTACATCGCGTCTCCTAATAGCAGTCGTACTCTGATGAAGTAGTAGCTGTAGATCTCAGGTTAAGCACCTTGATCAGAGGAGCCGGTCTCTGCTGCACTGATCTGACAGCAAGCCTTTAGCGTAATAGGTTTGCGTAGCCCTGTCGAGAAGCCTTCTGGAATGAAAAGCCATTAAGCGCACCATTCCAACCCTGGGAAGACTTACGCTCCATCTCCATGTATCTGTCAGGGAGGATGTTACGAAAAACTGCAAAGTCACACACGCGCGCACACACACACATCATGCAGCACTCCTTTAAAACAGTCAAGTCACGTGCCAACCTATCCTGAGCCGAAACTAGCATGACAGCAGCATCGGCGGTGTGCGCGAGTTCTCATCTGAGGAGATTCCCTCAGGGAAACGTCTCTTTTAGATCTCGCAGACATGCAGCTGGCGCAGAGACGGTGCTGCAGACGGGATCATTAAACCCTGCATTTCCTAATCTGTCCCTTCAACCCACCATTACACCCTTCCTATGGCCCGCCGTCTCCTTATACACACACACACACACACACACCGTCTGCGCTATCCGTCATCATCGAGGCAAAACACGGCCCCCCTGCAGCAGCACTAATGCAACGCATAGGCCAATTAGCAGAGCTTCCTGACCAATCAGCACGCAGATCCTTTCCATAGACTAATACGGCGTGATTGATAGGGGCTTCTCTCTCGGGAGATAACCACTTATTACACGCGCGATCCGTGTGCGCGGCAGAGGCCGGAGCGGGATGTTGCACATAAGGATGCTCGCTCTCGAACGGCGCGCTGCCGTCGTAGCCTACACACAGACAGCCACTCCACAAGTGCTTAACTCACAGAGTCAAGCACGCTTATTAGCAATTACTTCTCTTTGTGCGTGTGTGGATATCTAGGGGTTTTTTCACTCCTCTTTTTCTCTTACAGAGCGGCGTGTCATCTGAACAAACCAATTTCATTAATTAAACAATGAATTCTTGTATTAATGAAATGCAAACAAAGAGCAGAGCTTAACATTCACAGTGCCATGAAAAAGAACAATATTGACTGGATCTCATTGAGTAAGATGCCCGTATCCTCTTGTTTGCGGTCCAGCACAGTGCAAGGCCAAGGTTACGGGATTGATCCTCAAAGAACCTACGTGCAGATAAAATGTTTACTTGGAAGGTTTTTTTTGGTTAGTTTTTTTGGACAAACAAAAGCAAAAATGTAAATGCAAATCTCTTTTCGGGATCAAAAAAAATAAGGGGACAATTTTGCTAAATTTTAATTTGCACATCATCGGAAATCCGTATAAATAAGCTTTCCATTAATGTATGGTTTGCTAGGATAGGACAATATTTGGCTGAAATGAAGTTATTTTGGAAAAACTGGAATCTGAAATATTTAGAAGACCGCCTAAAGTTGTCCAAATGAAGTTCAGCAATGCATATAAACTAAAAATTAAGCTTTAATATATTTATGGTAAGAAATGTACAAAATATCTTAATGGAACATGAATTTAATGTCCCAGCGATTTTTGGCATAAAAGAAAAAATCCCAAATTTTGACCACTACAATGTATTTTTGGCTATTGCTACAAATATACCCCAGCAACTTAAGACTGATTTTGTGATCCAGGGTCCAATCTGAATATCTCAACATCACCACAATCATATATAAATAGTTCATGGAGTTTGGGTTGAGCTCATCAGAGGTAGCAGCTCGACAACCTGTAGCAATACATTCACTCGAAACAAGAGGATGAAACTTGTTGAAACAAGATGCTTGTCGCAGTCTGTAACTGTCTATATGCTTGCTTGCGTTTATTCCTGACCGTGAGCTTTTTTTAATATGGCACTTGTGTTGGTGTATTGCTGTAATTAGTTGCTTATGGTATCTAGGTATTCCTCACTACGAGCAGGTGTGAAGATGAAATATTTTTATCTAGAAGCCAAGACAAGGAGACAACTCTAAACAAGTACTGCATTGAAATAATGGTCACAATTTGCACTTAGAATTTATGCATAGAGGTAAAAAACATGGATGGAAATAACCAGATACCATTTATACAAAAATTTTAAGTCAATTTATTTCTTTTTAAACAATTGATATTTTTATTAAGCTAGGGTGCATTAAGTAAAACAGTAAGGACATTTATAATGCTACAAAATACTTATATTGCAAATAAACGCTTTTTATCAGAGACAATAATAATGAAATAAAAATAAAACATTACCTAAAAGATCACGTGACACTGCAGACTGGAGTATGCTGCTGCAAATTTAGTTGTGCTATCACAGGTATAAAGTATATTTTTAAACGTATTAAAAATGTATTTGTATATATCAGCTCACATCTCAGCCATAAACCAAAATCTAATATTTGCCAAGTCTGAGGTGGGTTGTTCTAGAGAGCCTAGAGATGAAGATAAGTCATTAATATTTTTGCTCTGCGTTCCCAGGAGAAAAATACTGTTTGTTGTGAGATAGATTTATGATAATGTGTATATCTGCTAAAGGTCAGCTTTTAGGAGTACGCTAGCATATAGATGGCTTGAGAGCCGATAGACATGGACTAAAAACCGCAAAAATCTAATTTAGGGATTTCATGGGATCTTAAATATTTATTTCTTCCTGACCCATGAAGCTGCGATTGTGCCAGCAGAAAAGAAAAATAATTTCATAGTTAGAATAAGTCGGTACATTTTGATGAAAGATGATGGAAAAAAAAAGGCCGGTTTAGATTATATGTATGCTTGTTGATGACTTCCACATCTGTGCGCGCTCACCTGAGCTTCACATCATAGTTGTGATATTTGAGGCGTTTAGATTCTTAACTGCGAGCTGAGGTTGAGCCGTCTGACAGCGAGAAGCAGGGGTCTTTGCTTGATAAGACTCTCTGTATGGTAGGGGTCAGTGTGAGATAAGAGTCAGTGTGTGTTAAAGGTCAGCGTGTGTTAAGGGTCTTTGTGCGGGGTTGTCATCCCAAATCCAGTCTTCTCCATCAACACACACACACACACACACACACTCACACAGAACCAAATCAAGCTCTTCTATCATTTCTGCTCCCTCTCATCTCTTCCCAGCACAGGGAACAAAAGGACAAAGAGAATAAGAGACAAACCAGGCTCTTTCTGTGCTCTCATAAAGGTCTCAGCGAGCTTTGATGGTGCTGTTTCAGTGAAGGTGGGTGGGCAGAACTTAAAGCTGAAGTATGAAAAAATATATAGAACAACAACAAAAACAAAACATTGCAATATAAGTGCGAGGGTGGAGTAGTCCTCCCAGAAAGCTTTATGACTGTCAGTATTGTCCCTTTGATAGAGGTGGTCGATTGCTTTGGACCGAAACTGCCTGTATATCTTCTGTCTGTCGCAACACACATAAAATGAAAATACGACTTGTGTTTCACACACAAACGCACCCACTTAACCACTACTCTCTGACTGAACAAGATCATTAAACTGCTGTTTTGAAATCTCTTATCAATTGGAAATTTATGGATTAAAATAAAATAATAATATATTAGTGCTTTTAAATGATTAATAGTGATTGTGATTATTTATTTTTTAAAATATATTTTGTATTATATATGAACATTTAATATAGCAACATATTTTTCTAAATATGTTGATATTAAATGTGTTCATATATATAATACAAAATATAAAAACAAAAAATATATTTTTTTTTTAATTTGTATATATATATATATATATATATATATTTTATAATTTGTGTATATATATATATATATATATATATATATATATATATTTGATCATTTGTGTGTGTATATATATATATATATATATATATATATAAAACGTTTATGTCTTTGTAAATAACTTTTTACATGCAAATAATGTCGATTAATTGAGATTTTAAAGATTTTAAATGAAGAGATAGATAGAAGATAGAAGAAATTGAAATTTCTTTCAGCATCTACTCGCCCTTGCTCAGATTTGCAAGATATAATCTTAAAATTGCAATTCAAAGAAGAAAATGACTGTCTTGTGTTTTTGTTTTGTAGCAGAAACAAGCTTCAATAATCAACATAAAAATAGCTCCTTTATGTACTCAATGTTATGTCAGCAGTAGACTAACATTTTATTTGCATGAAGTGGTTAATTACTTACAATTAATGACATTTTATTTACTTATACTGTTATAAAGAGCAGCTTGAAAATTTATGTTTGGGATAATGTAAGGGTGGATAAATAATGACAGAAAATCATGAAAGAGTAGGAAGAAGAGTTGAGATTGCGTTTTACAATATGATATTATAAAATAAATAAATAAAAATAAATAAAAAAATAAATTCCTTTATAACGGCAACTAAAATTTAGCACTCACAAGGACAAGAAAAAAATGTGCTTGAGAAATACAACTGAATTCATTATAGTGAGGACTGATAAAAGCCTGAAACAGGGGTGAAGGTGGACAAAACCAGGGCAAGTTTGGTCTGTCACAGTGCTGCTTTTTGATCACAGAAATCTCAGTCTGCTCTCACTAGTCTCGAGAGCGTGTCTGAATCAGGTCACACGTCTGCGGCCCCTGAGACTCACCCGGTAAAAGCCTTTTTTTCAGAATTGTAAATACAATATTTAATGGAAGGAAAAGCCTACTGTAAGTGTTGTTTTACATGTTTTACACTCTTTTCCTGTTTAGCCTCATGACCTCTTTTTTTTTTAAAGAAAGCATACGTTTGAAAATACAAAAGCATTTTAGACTCTATTACGCAAAGCTGAGAAATAACTGTGCTGCAGTGGCAAGACGAGTCATATCATATTTAACAGAAGTAGGGAATATAATTAGACGCATTCATCAAAGACATGCTCTTTTAATGAGTGACCTGATGAGGAGAGAGACAAGTTGAAACCACACACACACACACACACACATCCAAAAATAAAAGGCAAGAGAAACTTTCATGTCTTCACACAGAGGTGCTGCTTGACAGGTCAAGTAGTTCATTAAACGTTTCTCAATATGACCCCTCAAACCCACAGCGATGGGACGGTTCGTTATGAGCTTCACATTTATCTATAAAACAGTAAATAAACTCACAAACACTTAAAATGCCGCAATTGTGGCAAATAAAAGGTTCATATTTTGTTATGGGAGTCCCCAACAACAGGATGACATGCATGCAAGGTCAAAAACGCGCTTTCATGGTCTTATAATACTTAACGATAATTAACGATCTGTTCAAAGGTTACATTTTTGACCCAATGCCAATCTGCGGTGATTTTAATCATAAAGCAGCCTTTGAGAGTGCAGTGCTGCTTTGTGTGCAGCGTTACCAGGGAAACCGCTATGTTACTGCTCCTGAAGCGACACCTAGTGGCAAAGAATGAATCTGCGAACAAGCAGTCAGGCATTACGCAAATGTTCCATGTTGACTACAACGTTAAACGACATGGAATTCGTTTTAAACTCTATTTAGGGAGACAATAACTTTATACACTGCACTTACACACTGAAAAGTTTGAAGGATGTTTTCATTCACTTAGGTGAATGAAATGAAAGGTATGACACACCACATAAAAGGGATAGATAGATATAGATATAGATAGATAGATAGATAGATAGATAGATAGATAGATAGATAGATCAAACCATTACAATGGTTCTGTCTGCGTCCTAGGCATGACCTAAGAGTACTACATATCAAACAGACTGTACTATCTCATTTTCATTCACATCAAACTGAATTATTTCCCTGCTCTCACAGACTCCACAGTTACCCAGAGGTGAAGAACATGGGTTGTGTATGTGAACAGCTGTTCAACAACCCTGCAGCAAATGGACCCTAAAGCCTGCACATCCCTCCTGGTTCTACACTCATCACATCAGTCCCCTCCTCTCCCCTCTCCATCAGGGCAGAGTCCATATTGTGCTGCTGTCCTCTAAACACTGCGCTGCCTCTCACACAGCCCGCAGGGTGCCTTCAGCACACAAGCCCGCATGCATACGCACACGCACGCACGCTTTGTGCACATGATGACTAACCCCTTCATGTGCCATCATCTAAAGAACGACAGTGTGGTTTTGGCTTGATGAGAGTCTAAAAGGGTCTGTAAGAGAGAACAGGGGGGTGATAGCATTAAAAATGCTCAAATACTCACAAATATCGTAGCAAATTTTTGTTAGGAAGATGGCTTCGTGTTTGTATGTGCATATGTCCGCCTTTTTTCACATACTGGCTAGTCTGCAGACTTTTTGCATGTAGTTATTAGCTTACTATTTAGCATCTGCCATTTTAGCGCTAGTTAAGGACTAAGAAAGAAAGTGAATCTTTTAAATGATATTATATTTTTTTTCATTTCAGTAATTTAGTAACTTTTTTGTTGTTCTTTAAATAATTCTAGCTTTAGTTATTTTAGCACTTATTAACTTACGTATTGCTATGGCAACGTTCCTTGTTTTCATATAGGTCTGTTTTATTTATACTTCTCATTTTCTCAGCTTAAATTTCAATTACAGTATACTAATTGAATTTCTGTATTTGATTTATTTTTAAAATAACAATACTAATACATGCATGAACGTCCTTGCTAAATAGACCAGCATGAATATCCATGCTTGAGTGATAGATTGTGGCCCTGGGACCTCTGACTGCCAGGGGCCTCGAGCTGAAAGCCCCACAGTGGCCTGGCACCTCAAAACAAGGCACTGCTAGTGTAAAATTCATACAGGCAAACAGAACTTGGATATATGCCAATGACTGCTGGCACAATGTGAAATACATAAATACATATCGTTGTCACCTTTGCATTGAATAAAGGGTATATTCTAACGGTGACTATTTTTCACAGTTGCTAAATAATTTAATATTTGAAATGCAAATTCTTATTATGTGAAATTAGAAAACAATCTATCAGCCACTTGTCTCAAGGTATATTTGCAAAAAGTTGGAATTAGAAGAGGCTAAAGTCTTAATTCTTATTTTTTTAGCAGTAATGTTCAGAATTTTGAGGGGGCAATATACAGAACACAGAATGTAAAGTAGCAAAATGTTACTTGTAACTGTTAGAAGATACTATAATGTCCTCTCTGGCAAAAACAGTATGTGGGCTGACAAAAAAGGGGCCTTAAAAATAGGCTTGTGCCCCGGGCTCTCGCAGGACAATAATCCATCCTCACAGAAATTTCTATATGCATGCACCCATAAGTGTGAGATTTTGTGAGACGGAGGTTTGCAACATTCCCGCCAACAAATTCTGTGACACATCATCCTCGCCATGTGACAAAAACCAAAACTCTATTGTTACCATGGAAACGCATACATTTCTCACATATTCTACACAGATCCATTTCGATTGGCTTTGACTGTGGTCACAATGAATTTTCCACTTTCTTTTTCCACTTTTCACCATCTGGAAGCTTCAGGAGCGTGGCTTGCATCAGAGAAAAGGCCTGCGGCCCTTCCTTTGCGTAGGAAGCTGTATCAGTGGAAGTGAATATAGGAAAAGCTAGGTTCACAGGAGTGTTTCATTAACTGTGCATTAGTTTAAGAGGACAGACTATTCATATGGTCGAGGGTGTTCAAATGATGTTGCAGCAGTGGCTATTCATCTTTAAGGGGGAAGTAAATAACTCATTGATTTAAAAGGAAGGTGAACGGACTAATCCATTAATTGGCAGTGAGGTGAAGGTGGTCAACCAGTCAACCAGAACCAGGGGCTTTGGAATCAGCCATTAATTGTTAGTTGGTGGGCTGTAATCACCAAATAATCTAGGATAAGGGTCACCGAAACACCCTATTGACCTCAAACAAAGGCATATGTACAGTCTTGTACACAAACGTATTGAACATTCGCTGCAGAAATCGAGATCTGTCAATCCCGAAGAGTTATGTCTAGGTTGTAGAGTTGTTTTGTAAAGTCAATGCAAAGTCACTGAGCAATGCTAAGATGGCTATACATATTTTTTATATATTTAACAGAGACAAAAGTAATGTTTGATTTGCAAATAAATGTAAGATGCTTAATATTCTAACAGGTAAAAAAATACTAATAAAAAGGGTATATTTTTAAAGATTTTTTAAGGACACATTAAACTGATCAAAAGTATAGACAGAATATTGACATTTTTGCAATCATCTTTCATCAAAGATTCCTAAAAAAATATATAATAAATCACAATTCATAATTTATATTTAAATATTATAGTTATATATAAAAAGATGATTGGAAACAGTTTTCTTTATTTAATATATTACTGGAAACAAATTATAGTCTTTATTTTAAGTAATCCAGGCTGAATTGACAATAGAAGTCATCCGTTGCAATCACACTCTCTAATGAACATGCACACAACATTTAATGGAAACTAGCGATTTAGCAGTTTTAAATATGGACATTTTTATGATTGATGAATATATTTTAATGGATCTAAGCACCCATTCACTAAGGCTTGGAAGAGCCAGGACATTTATATTATATCTCTGATTCTATTCATCTCAACGAAGAAAGTCATATATACCTATGATGGCTTAAAGGTGCGTACATTTTTATTTTCGATTAAACTCTCTCTTTAAAACTTTGGAGATACTAGTCTAAAAAGATTCAGATCAGAATGAATCAGGAATATCAACACAGCGGTCTTGCAAAGACTGTAATACGAGAATACTGATATCTTTCAACTCTCTGAATAGGGACCGTGAGTTATGCTATCGAAGCCGCTGGCTTTTAAGAAAGTAGCAGTAAAGCTACCTTAAAGAAAATACACTGAACTGTGAACCACTTTATAATCTTGATTAATTGTTAAATTGAATTGCATAAACTGAATAGAGACCTGAGGTCGACGGATATTGGGGTTATTTCTTTAAGGCATTAAGCCAAAATGTTACACACAAACATTTTAGTAGTTTCTAGTGAAGCCATAACACAGTTAAATGGAGCAACAAGCTGTCTCCGTTTTAAAAAGTGTGAGCTCAGCGGAGTCGAGGAACCGCATAGGTGAACAGCCAATCCCGTTCATTTGGGATAGGGCTGAGAGGAGTGACCTATTGATCGTGAACACAGAGGAAGGAGCCAACGGGAAGGCAAGCCTCATGGATTGCCAGGATGGAGCTGTTGAGTGTGCAATTGATCCTGAATTGGAATTGATTGAATTGTGGTTGCCAGAACAATAGTTTAACTGACACTTAGTGACAGATAGAGAACAAGAGAAGTAGAAGTAGAAGATGAAGAGAGAGAGAGAGAGAGAGAGAGAGAGAGAAACAAACTCGATGAGTCAAAAAGACAAAGTGCAAAAGGATCTACACCATTAGCAAAATTATAGAGCTGCCATCTCTTCTAGCTGAAACTAGCCTCATTTTATAGCTCTCTGATGCCACACTGCATGAATGCAAAGGATCAGATGTGTGATGTTTAAGCACTCGATCTTGTCACACTACAATTTTTTTACATTGACAACCTCAGGTTTCAATCAGTTCACACCAAAGGTTACTAACACTTTTGTAGCACGCATACTCGTGAAACCTGGTTTGAAATCTGTCCGACTATTCTTCAGGTGTGTGCATTTCCCGAACAAGCTAGAAAAGCCAAAGAATCTGTAAGAGAGTGAAAAACACCAGAGGAGGGTGACGCATTTGGAAGCGTGAGCTGGCTTCCCATGTCTCATCCATATTTTTTCAGCTCCTTTTTTTTTTTTTTTTCCCTTCACATTTTTGTGCAAATCAGTGTAAAAACAAACACAAGCCCATTCTTCCTGTTGTTTTTTAACAAGCTGTCAAGGATACAATTTTTGCGTTGCTGTGTGGGTACGTTAGTGTGAGAACAAATTTTAGGATTGAAGCTACAGTAAGGAGAGGAAATCGATCTTAACGCATCTAGTCTGAACATCAGAAACTGTTTGAAAATATGAATCTTTAGGGCTTGTAGCATGCATTTGGCATTAGAGCCGTAAGGAAGTTGGTTAAGAAAACATTGAAAATATCAGAGCTCTGGCTCCCGGCAGAGCTAACCAGTGTGACAGCAGTATATGACAGAAAGAAACAACAAAGAGGAAAGGCTACTGAGAACACTGCGCATTCAACAATGGTGTGTTTGCAAATCATAAAGTCAGCTGCAGACATGAAACGAGCCTATTTAGAGAACATTTGTTGTGCAATGAGGCAACTTTTTCACTTGCCTTACCTGATCTGTCAAACCAAGCAGACCCTTGTAAACAGCAAATTCTGCCAGGTCGAGGTTAAATTGAGATGTGTGCCCTATTTGTAGAACGATTCTTGAGTGTTTATCGAACACACCATGACAGACATCTGTTTTTCTGTAGCTTTTTCTTCGCTGCACAAAGTTTCAAGCCCACTTATTAAGATCTGTCATCTGTTGTATTTCTGTAGCGTTTAGCACCCTCAGCGAAACACAGCTTCTTGTAAATTGAACAACAAAGGTGTTAATGCAGGTTTTTATATTTATATTCTGTCATTATGCGACTTTTTGTAACGCAAAGCATGCCCATTAGAGGGTCTAACGATTGAGACAAGCCCTATTTAAATGAGAATATCGGCATTCTCGCCGCACCTTTTCTGCTGAACAATGTGCTTTCGATCAATGGCGCGTTCTCATTTGATATCAATAAATTGACTTGCATCTGTCTCAATGTGCAAATGAAGCATATTGGATCAGCTGTTGTTTCTGCTGTAAATCCACATCTCCTCTAGGGATAAGACTAGATCCACTTCGGAGGTGAGAATTAAAATGGATTCGTGGACTCGCAGTTTCATGTCACTTCACCCCTGGTGACACGCTAAGTAAGCGAAGGAAAACCAGACAGTGGGAGAATTAAATCAGGTATACGCCTGGGCTGCAGGAGAGCGAGAAAAACCATGCTTCATTTGTCCACTCAATATTTTCAATGTCAGATTTTGTTGTGAGATCAGTTCTGAGGGTGCCGTTTTTTCCCTTCTTTTTCTTTTTAATTTTAGTCCTTTTGCTCTTGATTCAACAGATGCCCAATTACTAGTGTTGATGCATCAGCGTTTTTTTTTTTTTTTTTTTTTTTTTTGAAACCCCAAAGATGCAGGTGTCACCAAGGGAACGTGTCATGTGAAGACCATGCTATTTTCCCTGAGGGTTTGCAACAGGCGCCCTATTGCCATGGGAACTGCAGAAGCATTTGAGAGAAGGTTACCTGTGATTGGTTCGTGCATTTGCAAACGCTGCCGGTCTTGTTAGTGGTAACATCCCATCTCTGCCTTGTATCACTAAAATCTGACCTCTGGATCTTACTCTGTTATGTGGCATGCTTCTAGGGATGTGCTATACAATTAAAGCGCTAGTTCAGTTCAGGGAAAAATAAATAATATAAGAAAAGATGATTATTTTATCAAACATCACACTGTTCCAAACAAGATCTGTTTTTCTTCTTTGTAAAAAGGAGATAATTGAATGAACACCAAAAAAAAAAAAAAAAAATCTGTGGAATACAAAAAGAGAATTTCTGTAGAATATCCTAGCAATGATTTTAATATTATTAAAAAAATGAGGACTGAGGCTTCCATGCTTCACAATTTAAAAAAAAGAAAGAAAAGCATTTATACTGTGTGTTTCAGCTTTTCTTTGAACAATTATATCAAAGTAGAAGCGATATTAATTTAAAAAATAATAAAAAATTGAGTCACATATCAGTAAATCAGATGATCCGGTTCACATCTGGATGGTTCATTTAGAAAGCTGATAGAATCAGTTTTGGAGTTTAATTTACTTTTACTAATTTACTTTTCTATTCTGTTAACAGTGCGCAGCTATGAATAATAAGTTCAATTGGCTGTTCCTCACACAAATCCATCCAATGTCTAAAAAATAAATGCAAAAATTCATGACTTTCATGCTACAATTATAATGCTTTTGAATACATTTTGAAGAATTTTTCATTATACTGGCCAGTATATTGTTCAAAAGCTCCCCTTTCATGTTTGATAAAAAAAATAAATAATCATATTCGAAGACCATGATGATTTTTATTTGTGTGTGAATTATCCTTTTAAATACAGTCCTTCATTTTGGCCTCTTCCACAAACACGGAAATAAAAATGATCTGTGCTGCCAAACACACACTATCACCCTTAATCAAAGAGAAACAATCCTTTTCATACGCTCGCTAAGTCACAAAGATCGCTAAATCCAATTAGGTAACGATTAGCTTATTGACTGGTCATGGTGGGTTTAGATGAACCAAAGCTAGACCCTGGGAGAGATGGGACCCCACAAACAACAACAGGTGGGAGAGATCACAGGTGAATCTACGCCAGGTCTTGTTGCAGAGGCCGCTAATGAATGGAAGAAGACCAATTTGAGGGTGCTTTGACACATATAATGACACACACACAGGCACACACGCATAGGCTTGCCAACAGGAAGCAGCACAGACTTAGACTGCAGGGCCTCCGTTAGAGCCTGGAGAGGCGCGATCGATGAAGCCGCGTGCCGTGCAGATCAATCTGGATTAGAACACTGGCGGGAGGCACCGCGAGGCCCCCTCCTCGTCCTGCAGCGAAAGTATGCGGCCAGCAGGGGGCTCACAGAGGAGCCCTCGGGGAAAAGCCTGGGTGTGAGATGGAACCATGGGAGCTTGGATGAATATTGATAGGATTTGGAAGCAAAGCAAAAAGAGTTTGGGGTTTTAAAAGAGGATGAAATCTTCAGCTTAAGCCACCCTTTGCAACAAGAAAATCCATCCGTAAGGAAAACGGGTGGGTGACATGTCCAAAATCATAGTAATTTCACAGTAGCGGTATGTATCAAAATAAAGCAATTTTAGCTGAAAAAAATCAATTGCAAAATACCATATGTATCACAAAATCATAAATACTTAAACACACTCACTTTTTTTCCATTAAATGTATATATTTTGACTTATATATACACATATACACACAAATAAACATACATAAATATATGAACGTTTATATGGTTAGACTTTATTTTTTCCACTTTTGAACCAAGTAATTCATAATCACGTCAACTAATTTCCATTAATTTGCAACTAAAGGTCTATTAACTCAAGTGTAGACTGTTAGTGGAGGGTTAGGGTCAGTAGAATAAGATGACATATACTGCATGTTGTGGACCCATCAAAATAAAGTGTTAGAAAATACCAATGACTGCTACTTAAGATGTAGTGGTTAATTACAGTTAGTTGAATGTCTAAAGCGGACTGTTGAAATGAAGTGTTACTGTTTATTATCAAAAAAATGTTTTAACTTTCAGACAGAAATGACTAAACAACTGATGAAATAAACAACTCAAATTGTGAACCAAGACTAAATCCATATCCATACTTGAAGAATATTTATTTTTTTTAATGTCATGCTCCCTGTTAGGCAGCTTAGAAACAACAAATTAAGTGGAATTGCACTTTGCAGTCTGTGGGGCAAGACGATTGTGTCAAGAGGTATAAATGAATGGCAGGAGAGAGGTTTAAGCGGGACTTGAAGAGGCTAAAGGTCTCATACGTCCAACCCAACCGCTTTCCTGGAAAACGGCAGGAGGTTTGTGCCAGTTTAGTCACCTTGAGAGGAAGAAGGGGAGGGTGGTGGCTATCTGGGAGATTTTAGACGCGCTGCTGGGGTTCTGATAAGCCAGTAAAGATGATGAGTGTTAAGAGATGCTCTGCTGGATGGAGACTCCTGCTCACCCTACTAATAGGCACATCTGCTAGCTTGCCAGTACGTCTGAGCATCACACTGATGCAGTTATGCCCACCTGCCAAGCCCTGCAGGGGGCCACACTGAGCCGACGGAGACTGGCCCGCAGCACACCAGGGTGGGCATCCCATCATGCCTCCGGGCTGGAAGGAAGATCTTTTAGGAGACGGGGACTGAATAATAATTGAGCCATGTAACTTCTGAGAGATTCTGAAAAAGAAAGTCTCAGGACCTGTTCTGGCAAACCGATCAGATCCTTCTGGCAGGTTTGAGATGAATGTGATGTGAGGCTTTACGCAAAAATACTGGAGACGATTCTGGAATCTGTACCAACTTATAAGACTGCACACGAGAAAAAAAACAAAAAAACAACAACTCGGCTGTGAGAAAAAAAATAAAGCATTGTTGTGCCAAAGGGGGAAGTAAACATTAATTTATACCATCTATCAACACAACTAGAAATATACTCCATCTTTATGCGGCACCGTGGGCGAAATTTGCACAAGGCCTGTTTTCTTAACCTTTTATGCTGTCTGGCTCGCTCCAAGTCCACGTCTCCATTTCTTTCTCTCGATCGCTCTTATCTCCTGCAGTGTTGTCAAAATGACCAGACCGGAGCACAGTGACCATTACACCCTGATACTCTCGTTAATTAACAAACCCGAAGATTCTGGCAAAACCAACAGAATCGGGCCATCGGCTTCACTGCAAGAATCAGAAATGCATGCGATGAAGGGGTATTCGAGGGAAGGAAGAATGCTGAGAGTAGGTGTGAAAGAAATGCCAACTTGAAATGCCAAGAATAAAAGCCCACTATTATCGCAAGTTAAATCAGCTATATGGCACACTGTAAAAACATTACGTCTCAATGTAAGCGTATGTTAGCCATGATACAGCATAACCCCTAACGATGTAATGACAGCTGAAAGCTGTCTGAAGCTGTTACCTGGGATTACTGATAGCCAGATGGCTTTGCCGCTGTAATTAATTAGCACTGTGACTGCTGAGCAATCCTTCAGGGTCTAGAAGGACATCAGAAACCAGACTTGGCCTCAGACAACACCGCCCACAGACCATTCGTGGAGTGTCTGATGCATATTGCATATAAAAAATGACGAGAGCTGACTAAAATCACCTATTCTGATCTGACTAGCTGCTGCTGTTGAGAGTCGGGTTACGCAGATTTGATCTGCCCATCAAGTTGATAGGAATTGTGTAAAATAAATAAATAGGAATAAAAATATATGATAATATAAATTTTGATAAAGCCACCACTGGTTCGGTGCATTAACCATCGTTTACTATTCCACTGTCCCATTACTGCCTCCACTTAGTATAGTATTTAGCATCCTCTATCTCCGCTGAAAAAAACAGGAGAACTGAACTGACGCATTAAAGGGCCCAAAGCTAAACAAGTACTCGGTATTATCGTTTGTCACCTTACAATCAAAATGCAATACACAAATTAAGCTGTCACTGCAAAAGCATTTAGAATGGAAGACCAGGAGATGTGGGCCCTTCACGTCCCCTGATGGAAAACAGCAACGGCGCATTCTGCCGAGAAGGTAATTGTTCTAATAATTATACAATGCCCATGACAAATGAACTAAAAATCCTGTTTTTTGCCAAACATTGAAACTAATTGGTTACAGAGTCTGTTAAAGAGCAATGATTAATGGAGTTCATAATGTGCAGGCTCGTGATGGGGGGGCGAATGAAAGTCCAACACTTTCCTGAAGACACAATCTGCCACAATGGAGCGAAAGACTGACAACACAGAAACTAGCAAATCAATCAGACCCGGTGAGCAGCACTGATTGCACGGGGTCTCGTCTTCTGTTCTACTAAGTCCTGATCGACCATCAGGGCATTACAAACAGATCTCCAAGTGTGCGTGTGTGGTGTATGTCAATTTCCCTCCCTTCCTCTCTTTTTTTTTTTTTCTTCTTTCCTTCAGCGCCACCAACAGATGGAGAAGAAACGCACACTAAAAATAATAATGTCTGCCACTAATACCATTTCAAATCTTCTAATTTGCAACTCTACATGGCAGCCAATGAGCTTTGTATTCACAAGGTCACCTCTGAACTGCTCCTTTCCATCTCGGAGGCACAGTGATTGTTTGCGTCTGATGAAATATCACCTCTTCCTCATCTGAATCTGCACGCCGCTTTCTGATGGCTCTTTTATATTCCTTATCATACAGCGTCTGCATTTTATATTCGTATTTAGATTGTCGAGTCCGAGGAAGGGGTTGATCCGTTATCCACGGGAGAATGTCAGTTCCGTGAGTTTATTCTGATGATCAGGGAGATGATTAGTCGTGTTAATATATTTAAGCAGTCTGTTCTGGGATCGTAGAGATCTCGGAGTGAGAAAAAAGCCGAATGGAATGCGGTCTGCTGTCACTGCATAATTGGCTACAAATGAAAACTTTAAAATTCAATAAGAAAGCATTACCCACGAATCCATGCTTCAAGACAACGCAAATAAGGCTTGGATCTGAAGGCAAAAGGAGTCTGTGGGGAAATCTTCTTCAAATACAGGAAACCAAATTAACAAATGGCAAAGTTAAGTGGTGAAAGAGTGTCCCGTGATGCAGAGGAATCTACTGCTTTCGAATACTAACAACCACAACAAACATCTCTCACACTAATTTCACCAACAGCTACGGGTTCAGTTCAGCGTGTACCTTTCTGAAGGCCAGGAAAGAGGGCTCTGATCCCTTTTTTGTTGCATCCGTGGACAGCAAGTTAAGGAATATTAAATAAAACGGTTAGAAATTCAATACTGCAGGCAGCAAGGCCAATAATGCACAAATAGCAGAGGGCTTTGTCTCATATTTTGGCCGGAAGCCTCTGATAGGTGGGCAGTTAACTCGGGCACGATAAACAGGAGCAGGTGGATTGGGTTAATAGAGGCTACACAGGAAATGACCATCTATTTTACAAGCACACGGCTGGAAACACACAAATACATAAAACATGACAAAATATATTCCTTGAGGATCAGGATATTGAATTCAATTTGGACATATTCACAGGGGTTGAGGTTCAATGGCAACTTACTGAATGGAATATCTCCAAAAGGGTCATCGAAATCATCCACATCATCATCAAGGTATGCTTCAGCGGCATCATGGGAAAAAATGGAAAACAATGGAGACACAACAACATGATAAATGCAATAGAAAGCAAAAATTATGCACAGGAAAAAGAAAGCACAAACACAATACATTAAAGCACCGAGATGGAAAGCACTACCCAGGTAAGTGGTTTTCTATAGCTTCGTCTCATGTTTTAAACAGGTTCATTTCTCACAAACGTACAGGATGTGACTATACGCCACAGGCCTGCATGTTGTTGAGCTCTCCTGTGGTCTCACCTCGGTAAAAAGATTAGAATGATTTCAGCAGCGGTGACTGAGTCTGACAAGTTTCTCTCCCTTTCTAATTTGCATCTGCCGCCGAGCCTCTCTCGCTTCCTGCCACATATTGATAATAGGAGCGGCAGGGCCTTGTTGCATCTCACTATTAGTTGTGTTATTTCCAGCAGATGAGAACATTACTCAAGGCACATCTTGTTATGCAGGCGGTGGGGGCCGAGACCCTGCTGAAGCAGTGTTGTAAATGGAGTTGAGAGTTTGAGGAGGCCTGGACTCTGACTGTGGCATTCATGCAAAGCCTGGACTCAGAGCCAATAATTGAACTAAAATCATTCTTAGCCCAGCCTCGCTATTTATTGCGGTGAACGTCAGCACCTGGCTCACAACTTGACGCAACATTTACAGAGATGCTATTTTAGAATAAATTAATGAATACCTAAGTACAGCGGTTTACAAATATGTAAATAAGTAAGCGAAGAAACAATACCCCAAATAAATTCTTTGTGAAACGTGTTTTTAAAACTCTTTTACTATTTAGCAAAAGTCATATTAGCAGTATGAGGCCTTGGGCTATATGTTCTGATACAAAGTAGCAACGCCGTGTGCAGGCTTGTGTAATATTGCTCAGTGCTGATGGACTGATTCAGTGTTTTTAAACAAAATCGATTAACTGAATGAATCAGTGACGTGCTTATAAAGTCAGAAGCTTGCTTTGTTACTGAATGAGTCAATGTTTGTAAATTAATCGTTTGAATAAAGGATTCCATGACTGGCTGAGATTTCATGTGAATATTTTAATTAATCTTCTGTGACAGCTCAAATACAGCCACTTAAGGTGTAACATGCAAAAAAAAAAAAAGAACTAATAAATGAGGAAAAACTAATATCAGCTTAAAAGATTAAGATTTTAAAAGAAATTAATTTGATTTTAAATTATCCAATTGACAATTATGTTAGCATTATTGGTATTATTATTATTATTATTATTATTATTATTATTATTGTTATTTTTATTTAGTAGTTATGCTCCAATACTGCAGCTTAGAATAGTAGAATTGTAAAATTGTAGATTAAAGTGGTCATTCAAGAAGAAACTGTAGTAGAATATGGAAGAGACATCTGGACGGGCAGAAAAGAAAGGGAGGAAACCCCCTTTAATGCATGAGATGAAAAGGAAAGATGGGTTGAGATATTTGAGTGAGCAAAAAGCTCTCATTTATGGTTAGTTGCACAGAGAAAAGAGAAGTGGAGGTTCCCTCCATAAAAGGGGATTAGACAACCCAACCAGACAGCCCCCCCTCACGAGAAACAATTAGAGCATCCCTACCTCCATTCATCTATGTCATCCCCTAGAACAATAGCTACCATCACTGTACAGTAGGCAAAGAAAGGACCGAAAACATACACAGAGCTTCCGAGCTTCAGGGTGTTTATATCTAGCATATACAGGCCCAATGCATATATCAATATTATCTTCACTATTGTATCATTAGCAACAATCAGTTCAATTAGTATAGCACTTTTGATTGCATTAGGCAATCTCAAAGAAGAAAAGAAGATAAGAGTACTTAAAAGCCAATAAAACATTATGATTATGGTTGCAAACAGGCTGATTCTAAAAGGGCAATGCTTTTTAGCACTGTGGAAACAAGGGGGTAATTCTGAAATAGAGCTGTTTATCATCAGCATAGCTGTGAAACATTATGCTTCCTTTGTTTATGATCTCAATTAGTGAGAGCACGTAGATAAGGAAAAGAACGTGGCCCAGAACCGACCCCTGTGGAACACCGTATGTAATGTTGAGATCTTGGATCTGGCCAAGTGTGAACAGACGTATGCATTGAGAGATATCCATTGAGAAGCACCGATCCAGAAGGTTACCCAAATACATCAGCCTCAGTGTCACCTATTGAAAACCGACGGTATATATTTTGAGTACAGAAAGAAAACAGTCTAGAGGGAAAAAAAAAAGAAATAAAAATCTGCCACAGTTAAGCTGACTGACAGCTTACGGGGTAGGCCGTGGCAAAGCATCAACAGGCCTGCTACTGCTGCTTTATCAGGAGAACAGCAGGAGAGTGATACATTACATTGCCTCTTTCATCACCAGAGAACGGTTATGATACACATTTAACCTACTGACCTGGCGAAAACAAATAAAAACAGCACTACTGTATACTTTCCACTGCACTGCGCATTAATCGCCTGTGTAAATGAAGGTTGTAACTAAAAACAAATAAAGAAAGAATAAATAGTCTGGGGGCACATCAGCGAGGGCATTTCAATGGTCGAAACCATATGCAACCCCCTTGTCCTTATTCTCTCTCCATCTGACATTTTCAGACTTCATTAAGTGGTAAACTCTGGCTTGCTAAATGAGCATGCCTGCATCAGCACTGTGCTGAGCAGAGTATGATAAGTCATTATTGGCGAGCAAGTTCTCAATTAGCTGTGTGTTGTTGTAGTCAGCACGTTTTGAAAAAATGTTGGGTAATATTTTACTACTGTTATGGCTCCCATGGAGACACCCATAAGGGGCCGCAGAGCAAATCACAGCACAGGATGCAAAAGCTTTCAAGATATGTATGGCTTAGAGAGTAATAATTGGAATTTGTAATGGGTGTTGAATATGCTGAGATGAAGAGTGCAGTGGCTACCTGGAGGATAGAGTCCTATTCACCCGGTGTTGTTGTCATCGTGGGCAACATTGTCAGAGAAGAACTAATATTGTATGGCACTGATCAGCATTTGGAAGTAACTAACAGCAGCAGCGCTACTAAATTAACTACATTTTTCAGCAGTGAGACAGTAGTAGTTTACAGCAACAAGCTACTTTTTGCTTAGGACAGGGATTCCTAAACTTTTCGTAAGCCAGCCCCACCAATACTTTAGATGCCCCGTGATATTTTAAATTACAATTTTGATATTTACATGTTAACGGTTCTCTGTCATTGCTTAAAGGTCACATAAACTGCAATGTTATGAAATATAACATTGCAGTTTATATAAAGTTCTATTTTTATTTGTTTTTAAATGAATATTATTACAGGATTTAATTATTAGTTGTCCATTAAATCTTTACGAACTTCAGTTAGAGAAACTAAATAAATACACTCTTTCTAAGCTGTGCATGATCTGAAAATATACAGGTTTAAAATTAACAGAGGCCTGTGCAGTGCATCTTTGCAGTGAAATGCTGAACTTCAAATTTCTCTAGTTTTATTTAGCATGGGTATATCTGTGGCATTTATCATGATTTAGCCATGAACATTTATTATTATTATTAATAATAATAATAATAATAATATTAATGCATATATTAATAATAACAATTCATATTTGGGTGAAATCGCATTAATAGTTTTGATTCTAATAAATGCTTTAATTAAAAAAATGGTCAAGGTTATCATATAGGAAGTCTGTATTTACAGCCTTGCCTCAAATGCATTTGCATCCACTTGCCCGCTGCAGGAAAAAAAAATTCACCACACTGCTTTTGTCTTTCTCCGCCCCCAAGCTGCCGTCAACATGGCCATGGAGTGACCTTGATGAGCTCCTGGGTTCACAAACTGACGCGATTTGCACATTTATTAGAAACAGGATAGTGAAAGGATGAAGGTGAGGGTGCGGCCCACTGCTCCAGTAGAGGACATGGATGAATGAGAGTCCTGCTCTCACTGAGCACTACACCACGACTGAGAGCAGAAATCATAGCAGAACACTTCTTTCTCACCTCAGTAATATTCACAGCATAAGGCAATATCGCTCAATAAATGCAGTGAGTATATATATATATTAGAAAATAGAGAAAAGGGTTGCATAGGAAATGCAGGATTGCATTGCATTGTTAAAAAAAAAAAGTAAAATGTTTCATCTTTCATAGATGGTTCTCCCTCCCAATTATTGATAACACCATGTTTGTTCAGCTAAAAAATCCTTGTGATGTTCGAATAATCAATAATCCCGCTTCTTCTTTTGTGTACCTTTGGTTAGAGCTCATCACAGGTCATTCCTGACATAATTTAGAGAGGTACTGCACATTTATAAAGGGTGAGGTTTGTAATAACAGCTAGCCTAGCCCAGAGAGATGCTCTGGCGGCTCTCTGGAGAGGAGGCCAGCCTGGAGATCGATGCCAACAGGAGGTAAAGTAATGGAGAAAAGAGAAGGAGGATGCCACACCCAGCGGTCCCTCCCCAGTCATCCGATTCTTTATGAAGTGACTGAGGAAAGAAATGGCAGCCAGGATCAATAATCCCCTTCGCTGAATGATGGCAGCTCAAGCCAACACATTAAAAAGTGCTCTGCGTGTTTAATATCTTCAGCCCTACAGGCTCAAATCCAACGTTGTCTCTTCTGTGTCTTTATTGAGTCAGAAACACAGTTGTATTCATTGCTGGATTTGTCCTGCCTGCTGTTATTGCTCTGTTATAGGGAGTGCTCAGTGGAGTGCCGCTCGCCGACTCTGACGAGAGGAGAATTTGGCTCTCCTCCAATCCGGCTTCTTCTGCAGCCCGGTGGAAATACGAGACCCTTCAATATCCCAAAAATGCAATGCTAAGAAACCCAGCATGCAGGCGGAGAACTCCGCAACCTGATTAGCTCGCGCAATGCTGAAGTTTCATCCAAACATATGGGGCTTTTTACCATTCAACAGTGAGCTGGGCTGTCATGGGGAGGACAGGAATAAATGCCTTAAACAAAAGTGAAAAGTCCTTGGCGTTTAAATGAGTATAAACTGCACAGCTAAGAGTAAACCACCACGGCGCTGTCAGAGCCGCTCTGTCGCACAATTCATCATGGGGCACTAATTCTCTAACAACATTACCAAGTCCTTCGCACTATACATTGTCACCAGCAAACTCAATCAACTTATTTAGACCCAAACACGAATCGCATTGGCTCCGGCCCCTGGAGGCCTGCCTTTGCTGCTGTATGTCGCTCTGTTACACTCACTGCCTCTGGATTGACAACGCTGGCTAAAATTGTAGGAATAAAGGAAAATACGGTGAATATTAGGTTGCTGTTCTAAATTAAACATTAAAAGAGTAGGGGGACAAACTCTAATCCTTGTCGTATTGCGCTTCATTATTAATCAGTGGATGCTATTTTGAAAAATAAAGAAATATTAACCAGTGGTATCAAAACATCTTTTCCTAAATCTGCCGTTCTTTGTGCTGCAAATGTATCCTTCGAAGACAAAAGGTCGATTAAAGAATACATTGGGCAAAGTTAAATGTGTTACATACAAAATATACAATATATGCATTTATCAGAGGTGCATTTACACTAGAATTAGAATTGCATGGCCAATAGGGGGTTTTAATATTTCAATGTGTTAATGAGTGTCTCGATCAGTCATTCATTCAACTGCTTTGTTGAAATTCAAAAAGTGATAATTTGACGAAAAACCGCTGAACTATACCATATGATATCAATTTAAGGCAAAAACACATAAGGAATATAATTATAATCACAATAATAGTAATTGTTTCATCTTGTCTTTTTCTTAGTACAATGCGTTGGTTTTGAGGTCATTTATCTGGCATTATGGTGCTCAAAGCAGATTATCAGGAAGAAAAACACAATGAAAAACCACAGAAAAAAACGAATGGACTGGGGGGGAAAGCGATAATAAATGTGTTCTCAAAAATAATAATAATAAAATTGCTTTCAAGTCTGAGAAGAGAACATCAGGTGTCTGAGAAACCCTGGGCAATGCTAAATCACCATCTTTTGTCAAAAATCAAAGCTGAGAATTAGCACTGATGACTTCCATTACAACAGCGAATTAGAGCACATTGTAGACATCAAATGTTCCACAAAGTAATCAGCCCAGCAGCTGAACACTGCACTCCCACAATCAAACTTCTGTTTCTACAGTGCGCGATCATGTCTAACAAATTAACACAGACTTTGTGTATTTCTAAAAAAGGGAAAGAAATAGAAAGTGTTAGAACAAAACGCACGCGCAGCTGTGTTTTCTATCTTTTTTTTTAATCCCAGCATTATTTGTAACAATAAAAGTCTTTATACAATGTGGCATTCACAATCATTCCTGGCTGCATTGATGTAGGTGCGGCAGAGGCCACATACTGTTCAGTTAGCGATGGAAATTGTTGGTTTTTGGGACGGCGAGAGTAAATTGGTCCTGATGCAGATAAAAGTGCCTTAAAATCACTATTGTTTTGCTCCCTTCAACACAATAACTCAGCAGGAGCGGTGAATGTGTATGTGTGTGCATGTGTGCGTTTTCTATTTTTAAGATAAATAGAGAGAGACGTAAAGATGAGAACCAGCATTTAAAGTCTATAAAGAAGAGACATGTTGATTGGGCATGTTTAAATTTTCATATAAATCACAATGAGGTGGGAAGCTCTTTTCAAATTGCAAGATCCCTAAATATGATCTGTCTTTGTGCTTCCAAGCATCTATTAGAGAGTGTGTGTGTGTGTCATGGGCTTGACTAACAGATCACCCTGAGATGACATTAGAAGCTTTGTCGACAGTAAATAACAATCAGCCACACACACACACACACACACACACACACACACACACACACACACACACACACAAAGACCGTAGGGTGACAGACAGATGTTCGTCTCAGAAAGGTCAGGCAGCTAAAAATAACTTCCATCTTCACCCCCCTTCATGATATATTGTGGTGTCTGACGGTTAGCCAGTGGGCAGTATAAAAATCTGCACAGCATTGAGATGAGAGAGGACAGTTAAGCTTAGATTTACTGGGAACGGATTGATCAGCACACATAAAGGGCCCCTGCTTCAGCCTGGGTCTGTTTCATTAACTAAAGCTGCAATGTAATGAACCCAGCAATGGCAATCTTGACTCCAATATTCTACAGGAAGCAGGAAGAGGACAGGAGGAGACCTCTCAAGGGAGAGTTGTAAAAGGCAGGAATATTTAATGCTTGAATCAATGTTCGCGCCGACTCTTATATCACCTAATGCATGTTTTAATCTTTCTTCGCTGAGATCGGTGTAATTCAGATGTGAGGTGCGAACTCTGCTGCAGAAATTTACAAGTGCGCTCCTTTCGCCTACGAAAGGCGTCGATATACAGAGTTTTATGAGCACGTCTGCTGGCTGACCGTAAATTTTGTAAATGTTTGGTAAAACGAAAAGCACAGCAGGCTGTCACTTTATTTGTTTGTTTGTTCAGCAGTTGTTGAGGTCTGCAAAAAAAAATAAAAAAAGGACACTTCAAACTACACCTTATGCTTAAGGTGCACGCAACCATTTCCCCTGTAATAAAACAAAGCAATTGCATAAATTGAACTTTTGACAGGGCTTGCTTATTTATTAAAAAATCTAATTAATAGTATTAAATTAACAGCAATTTTTAAATTAAAAGCTATTTCAAAGTACTTTATTATATTATATTATATTGGTAATAAAAAAAATGCAATTGTATTCCAAACTAATTTTATTGTGGTAACTCCATCGGCTTCATTTCGTCTGGCACAAACGTATGAGTTTGTTTACCTTCCATCAAATTACTCTATGACATTTCCCTTCTTTACAACTTTAGTGGAGAAGGTCGATACAACCTTTGTGGAGATTCACAAAAAAGCTTTTACTCAACCTCAGTTCTCAACAGTTCTGACAGAAAAGAGAGAGGCTTCTTCACAAATGATTTTATCCACTTCACTGTCAACCGCTGGCCATATGAAAATCGGAATGTTGTTTATTGACTTCTTGTTTCTACCGAGTGTTAAGATAAGAGGTTAAACATTTGTAAATGGCAAAGGACAATACGGAAAAAGCAGAAGTGGAACGAGGAAAGATCATAAGTGAATTGAAGTTCATGAATAGTTGGTACTTAACTTGGAGTGGCCATTAGTCAACGTGTGTAAGGAATAATTGCGAAAGCTCATGTGTTTCATTGAGGGTCATTAGTTGTGCAATAAAACTCTCGATTCGAGTTCACCTCAAAGAAAGCATAAAAAAAAACAATATATTTCGGTTAAATTCCAGAGCTCTCCCACCAATCAGCATCCTTTTCTAGCGGCGCATGCAAAATAGCGAAATATTCATTAAACACTTCCTGCAAACACACAAACCCCTTCATGCATCTGTACGGTGTTCCTTTAGCCCACATGCAGTCAACTCATTTCAGCGAGTACCAAATAATTCCACTCTCCTCTCTAAGATATGAATATCCCAGCATGCAACTTTGATTTCTCTCTTCTTCTGCTGATGCTCTTTTCTTCCTTATTAACGAGACCTCTCCTGATGCTCCCATTACAGGATTGATTGCAGTTATTTGCAGAGAGACTCATTCATACCATAATCTTCGGCACAAATCTCACTTGCGCTACATGTCTGCAAAAAGGGCCACGATCGGTTCGGTTCAATCTTGTTGGTTTAATGCGAGTCCGCCCCCACGTCGTTGCAAAATTCGCATTAACCAAGGCATGATTCATGCTTATTCATTCAGAGTAAGTGGAGCTGTTAAAAAAAGGAAAACAATTGCAGTTATTGCATTAATGAAACGTAATGGTCAGTCCCACAGTCTTCTCTGTTATGTGCTGCACATCTACGGTCGTGGGCCTCCTACACAGGCAGACACAAGCAGCAGGGAAACATTTAAGCTTCAAACTTAATTATCTTAAATGTCTTGTAACAGAAAACGAAGAAATCATCAAGGAGAAAACACAATTTTTCCGAGTCCCCAACAAAGCTTCTTAAACGCTTAGTGACGCAGATCAGTGTGGGAGAATACAAATAATCCAGCAAACAAAAGCCGCCCGCTCTTCTCGCAGCATGGGGCGCCAAGGTGGCTTTGTTTACCGAACGTGATGCGAAGCGCTGATCGCCGAACCGCTGCCAAACGCAACTCGCATGGGACTGCAACCGAATGATGGGATAATTTCTTATCTGGCTGGAGTACAAATACTTATGCAAACAAACATGCTGCAGAGTGCAGCAATGACAGACGACCTCATCTGGACAGCCGACCACCAATTCGCACCTCCCCGAATGGCTCTATTCACTTGTAATACTGACGTTAAATACCACAGAGACAGGAGCAGGAAAAGACGGCACCCATGCAGCTTAATGGAGCCCCAGAAACGTAAAGATCACCGACTCTTGCTCTGAGAGCCGTAGCATGTGGGCATTAATCAGTCACTCAAATTGAAGAGGCTTGCAGTCATCCAGCCTGCTTAATAAGACAATCACCTGGCCTCATTATCAAGCTCCCTGTGCACCTCACCCAACATCAAAAAGTAGTGAGGAGAATATTCTAAGAGAGTCACATGGAAGAGACGCCATCGATAAGCAGCAAGAGTCAAATTAGGGTTTGTTTTAGCAGTCCCAGAGGGAATCGAACTCTTTAATTTACTATTGACTCTTTTAAAGAGAGATGAGTTAAAACTATCTGATATTGTGCGCAGCATGAGTGAAGGTACCGTATGAAGGAAGCTTTCGTCGCGACGGTGAATAATGTGCTGTGCTAAAATACTGTTAAACAAATGCTTGGTCGAAGACGCTTCCTAGAAAACATGCAAGACCTTTATTAATCTTCGTAACACAAACTAAGATATTTTTTTGATAAAATCTGAGAGCTTCCTGACCCTGCGTAGACAGCAACCTAACTACAATGTTCAAAACCCAGGAAGGTTGTGAACAGAAAACTTTGTGAGCAAAGAAAACAAAAATATCGACTTTATTCAACGATTTCTTCTCTTTCGTTTCAAGGCACATACACTGTATGTACCTTCCTCTGACTGTTAATTTAGGCTGAACCACTCATGTCTCAAGGACTATTTTAACAATATCCGTACCTACTTTCTAAACCTAGAACACGGTAGTTGAGTTGCTGTCTATGCAGGGTCAGAAAGCTTTCAACTTTTAGCAAAATATCTTAATTTGTGTTTCGAAGATGAACAAAGTTCTTGATGCATTTGGATCAACACGAAGGCAAAAATTTCATTTTAAAACTGATATAAAATGACCTTGAAAGGGCTTTGTGTTTGTCGGAACAGATTTTTAAACGGCTAGAGATGATTTGGGCATCCTTAGACCTGGAGACACTCAGAGTTTGACATTAATTGTGATATTTTACAAATCACTATCATTATGATGAGACTTGGGCTGGTTGCATAAGTATCTATGGCAGTGAGGTATGGCAGTGTCGGTATGTCGATGTCATAAAACAGCAGCAACATGGAAGGGTCGGCAATACAGATGCCGTCTAACAACATGACAATGTGTAGCTGTGGCACTGGACTACTAGCAGCAGCAGAAACGTGGGAGGCTGGGATGCACAAAATTATTCTCTACGCTGGTTTCAGAATTCAAAGAGATGTGCAGAGCGGGCCGACTAGCAGTATATTGTTATTTTCTGCTCAACCTGCACTTGACAACAACAACTTTGTTTCTGCAATGACTTTCAGCATGTTTCTTTCAGCAATGTCTGACATGTTTAGGTTTTTTTTATGCGGTACAAAATCCATTTGAAGCAGTCAGACTGAAAGAGATTTCCAGAAATGTGATTTGAATATGATTTCAAACCCCATATGAATGCAGCTTAAAACGGATTTTTAAAAATCGTATTTCATGTGATAATTTGCCGTTCCAAACAGATATGTACAAAATTTGGATTTAAACGGACTATAGTGTTTAAGCAGTTTATGAAGCGTCTGACTGATCCGAATCACACGGTCTCAAATGACAATTTTACATTTTTTACACTGCGGTCTCTGCAAATAAATTTGGTCAACTTTGATGTAACAGTGATTTTGTATAAATAAGATCACTATAGACGATCTAATGAGACAGCACATATTGGCTTTTTGTGATATGAAATAAAACATTGCTTTTATTACATTTGATTAAATGTCAGATATTGGTATTTATATGCACCAGGGCCTTTCTTTCTAAGAAATAAATCAAAATTCGCAGTAAGGACGTTGATAATGTTGCAAGATATTTTTTTATTTCAAATAAATGCTGAATAGTGAATAAAATGCTTCATTATATACATGAACTTCCTTCATGTCTTGCAAAATCAAATACTGAATAGGTTAAAACTGTCTTTAATTCAATTTCAGAAAAAGGTTCTGTATATTTCTTCACAACAAACCTTATGCATAACATCGGAATAGCTTGCATTATTTTTTAACAGACTTTAAATAACGCTAAACAAATAATTAAAGCTCAGTGCTGCTGTTCAGTCTTCGCTAAAAGCAGCTTGTCTGAACAACCTAAGAGAAAGACTGCTATTTTTATCTCGACAACTTCTGACTCTGTGCCCAATCAGATATTGACTAGTATGCCCATGTCTAGACCTAACATCTCAAAAGCACAAATGGATGTTTTAGTCAAAACGGGTGGTAGACTTGAAAGCCGCTTTTACGTCTGGGAGAGTATTTGGAAAGAGGCAGACGGAGGGTGATAATGGATGAAAATTTTCTTCTGACCCCATTCGCTCTCCCTTTGTGAGTGACACCTGTCTTTCAAAGTGATTGGTGCTGCTGACACATCCTCATAACAAGGCAAAAGAGGAAGATGAGAGAGAGAAGTATATTGAAGTGCATCAGCATGCACAAAAAAAAAATGTGAAAGAAAAAAGATAAGGGGCAAAGCGTGTTAGAAGTGGAAAGACAGAAATGACAGATTTACTTGCTTCTATTTTGAACATACGCTTTCTTCCTTGCGAGAACACATCCACTGAAAGCAATATCCCGCTTCTAATTCAGTTCAGCTGCAAGAAACCTTGATTTTCTCAAGCACAGACTCACAGAAGTATCAATCACACCCCATCTAGTTTTTCATGTACGTTTTTCCATATGTGTGTATATATGCATACATATGTGTGTGTATATATATATGTGTGTGTATGTATATATATATATATATATATATATATAATATATTTATATATATATATATATATATATATATATATATATATATATATATATATATATATATATATTTTTTTTTTTTTTATATATATTATATATATATATTATATCAGTAGTGCGCTAGTGTATTATTTGGAATATAGCAGCAGTAGCATGCTATTTAGAACAGCAAACTATATTCTTAGTAATATATAAGTATCACGGTACCTGAAATAGCATACTTAATATTTTTATATGCCAAAATTATTTTAAGTATGCTATTCCCCTATTTCAAGTCGGTGCTTAATCCTCTATAAAAAAAAAGAAAAGAAAAAAAGCATCATTTTTACTCTATCAGTACTGAATCACAAATTATCACTGTTGATGCAAGGCAATGCATTATTAAGATTTTTTTTTTTAGGCTTGAATTTTACGGTTCCTCTGTGACTCATATCCTGCACAGATTATCAGACACAGCCTGGGCGACGTTTAATTGGAATTTCAGTGGGAATGAGCCACGGTGCCGCACTGAGAGACGGTGTCCAGCCCGCGTCCACTGCTGTCAGAGCAGACAGGCATGCGATCTGGTGACTGTCATATACTGTGCCCACGCGCTTCCCGTGCCGTAAAAACCGAAGACGGCGCTAGGAAACAGCGGCAGGGAGATTAGCGTGGCAATTATCTGTGAAGCAATTATCAGCCGGCGAGATGAAGACGACTGCCTTCCAAGGTGTTCTTTATGTGTTTAATAGCTGTAGAGTAGTTTGATAAATTGTCAGAGCGAGTTTGTGCGATGCTAGAATTCACAGCTGACGGATCTGTTTGAGGTCTGATATGGTGAGAACTCAATTAATTAGGAGGAGTTTTTGTATTTTCATTAACCTACTCTGACACTTTCTGCAAACTACGCTAAGATTTAAGATGCCACCAAATTAACGAAGAGTGTGGAATCGAGGAACATGTTGCCGAAATTCCTGCCAGGAAAGGTACAGAGAAGCACTCAGTCGTCAACAATAACCTCCATGCAGGCAGATGCGTGGGGGGGGAGAAAAGCCACAATGTTTTCGCTTGATGAACACGTGTCCTTTGACATTTTTAAAACTTCTTTCGGTGTGTGATCTTTTTATATTAACAGAGTGTGACATGTCACGCTGTATCCAATCTATTTATACACATCTTCAGTGGCAGATAAGCTTTAAAGCACTGCGGTTTGACTAACAAAAGCAGATGTGGTTTGAAAAATGATTACCGATGCACAGTGACACCCAGGTAAGAGCAACGAAATTGAAATGAAATTCAGCTCTAAACGAGCCGAACAAATAAAAGTCAACGTTTTTATCACATGTTGCACATTTTTGGCATCTGTTCTCGCACACCTTACACTCCGAACGCCTGAAAGATTTCTGTCGCACCCTCCGTTTCTCGTAAACACGCCACTCGCTCTTTGCTCTGCTAATTCTCGCATGCTATCTCTCACCTGATTCGTCGTCAGACTTGTTCTCGTTGTCGGAGTCGGTGAGGGTGAGAGCCGAGTTCTCCCGGCTGGAGAGGCCGGAGCTGCGGCGGGACTTGATATCGTGGCCGGCCCACAGCTGGATGGCTCGCTCTGGAGAGATCGTGCCCTCTGGGTCGGAGTCCGCGTCGGAGCCGGCGCTCAGAGAGTAGCCGCGCTGCAAGAGACCGATGTCCGGGCAGTACGCATTCTGATGCGGGGCCGGTTCACAAATGCCCAGCTCGGCTAGAGTAAAGTTCCCTAAAGTGGTAAAAACAAAGCACGACCTGTCAGTCGTCGATGCAAATGGAGGGAATGGCCTGAGGCGGCTGTGAAGAAAGTCATTTACACACACGCTACACACAGTAGCTAGGATAATCAAGAAAGCTAACCAACCAACTAATGAACTATTTTTAGACGGTGAACATAGCCTTTCTAATAGAATCCAAAATTAAAAACCATCAATTGGCAGAACATAAAATGTAGAATACTTTGAGAACGAATTGATACCAAGACAAGGCACAATTCATTATTAATTTGTTCAAAATTGTAATAATGTTGAAATGTTTTTTTCAGTCGCTTTGGTGAATGGCTCAGATAAAAAATGAAACGTTCGAAACTACTTTTTCAACCTCCACATCATCTAGTCACTTGTGCGCAAACATAAAAGCAGCTTCTCATTCTTTTCAACAAGTTACAATTGCTTGGTGCATTCGTGCAACTGATTATGGATGAATATACAGAAAACGATCAGGGTCAACAACTCCGAGGAAGAGGAGGAGTAGGGATGCTTGGTGAAAGGCTACAAAGGCAAAGCAGAGGAAGATGCAGAAGAGGCCATGGTCAAAGGCACATATTAGATGAAATAAGGGCCATTATTGTGGACAGCGTTGTCAATCAAATGGCTGAAGGGTGCAGCTAAATATGGGGAGATCAATCATATCCTACATTTCTTATATTAGAAATTCAATTTTCAAAACTCCACATCATCTAGTCACTTGTGCACATCATACACGCATTTTCTCATTTTTTTGAACAAATTGCGATTTCCTTTTTACATTCATACAACTGATTCTGTAAATTTTCTGCAGTTTCCTACATTTTCAGTTTTTAGTATTGTGTTGCTCAAAATGTTTTATATAGCTCTCTGTGTAATAGTCTTACCGCTCAAAATTTCTAGTAATTAGTTTATCGTACAAGTCTTTAAATGCAAAATGGTTGATCTAGTATTCACAAACCGTCAAACATATTTTCTACACATTTCTATTAGACTTTTTGTAAATTTGCCAATATTATTTACGTCAGGTAACACTAACATAGTGCACTGTTATATTGACAACATGACTAAGCATTTTGACTACCTTGTTTGTGAACAATGATGCAAGGACTTTTCATTCTGACATTTTTAATGAACTGACAAATACTTTTGAGAGATGAACTAAACATTCTGAGTAAGTTACAGGCTTTTGAAGGAAATCAGTTGTTTGGTGCAGTTTGTATGAATTGTTCTGAGAAATGCATCAAAGTGACTGAGAAAAACTGTTTTTATATTAGTTTTTGATGTGGTATTACTAATTGTGGAACGTCAGTGGTATCGGTATCGATGTCTGTCAATGACTTGCTGCTTTTTCTAGACACAAATGGAGTATGTAATCATAAATAGAACGTTTGCTATGCATGCATGCGCGTTCTCGTTCAATAAAGTCTAAATGCAGTTATATTACTACAATTACAATATATCACGAAATAATTATCACTAATTCGTTTACCATATAATTAAATTGTCAGCCTCAAAGTCATTTACACAAAGTGCAATGGCACAGACAAAACAAATCTTATGTGCACGAACTTTGCAGCACAACCTTTTTTCCATCTCTCTCTTTGTCAACAGTACAACACGAAGAGAAACCAAAGGTTTTTCGGTTTACAGGGACTCTCCATAGAGGTAATGTTTTTTTACTGCACAAACTGTATGTGCTATCGCTGTACACTAAACTTACACCTAAACGTACTCCTTTGTGCATTTTTTAGACAAAAAAAAAATACACCATTTAGTATGTTTTTTTTTTTTTTTAAGCCTTTTGAATTACGGGAACATAGCGTCCTCATAAACAACATTCGAATTGCAATACCTCTGTCATACCCAAGTCATTAAAGAATTTTGAAACCACAAAAACCAGCACACACACAAACACACTTTTAAGGCACTGCTCTTTGTAAAGCTTCTTTGGAACAATACAGTATGCGCTGTTAAAACCGCTATACAAATAAATTGAACATTCAAACTATATTAAGGCAGAGACTCACAAAGCAAAGGGGGGCAGCAGGAGCCTGAGGTTTAACAGCTCGGATCATTGGACGTCAGCTCAGACGTCAGGTTATGTGTGGTGCTGGGCTAAGGGGCCTATTTTTTTCCTGCAGCTCTTTACCTGCTGCGATATTTCCCTCGCCACATCACACCTCCTACTTTGATGAGTGTGACTGTGCTCATGCACACCCGAAACCTTGACTCACCGCATTCACCGAGAGCTGGACACAAGCCCTCCGCTAACTTATATATACATACATAAATATAGCGCACGTCATCCGAATTAAAGCACATCAAACTAAATCAATAAACACAACGGAGTCCCAATTAAGGACAGGCTGTGGGAAAACAATTAAAGGATAAGGCATGCACAACCAATTTCTTCTCTTCAGTAATTAAAAGAGTCAATGCGTGTCCTCCAATCAGCTGTAAATGAAGAAGCAATTTCATTCATTAACACTCTTTAAGACAGGAATCTTTACAGCGGTGGGGATCGATATTGTTAAAATCAAGCGACCTTCATAGCTGCTTTATTCCGGACTGTGTGGTGGGTGGACGTAAAACACAAAACGCTTCTGATTATAGTAGCTCGAAGATAATTATTCTTTTCAAGGTGGCTTATGTTTTATCTTGTGACAACCACCACTAATTTCACTACTTATTCACAGCTACAAAGTAACTCTGGAGGTTTCTATATGCTACTACAAACACTACTAGTACTGCTATCAATCTACTGTAGCAGACCGTACTGTACCTGACATGAAGTAGCTCAGGAACGGGGAGAGATCCATGTACTCTGCGAGGGCAACAACAACACAAAACAACATTTTCAATACCCAACAAACCCGCATCTAACCTTATACATTTATCACGTCTAAATGACACACAGCACTGCTAACATTTCTTCCAACACTTCAAAAATAGGTTTTCCCACTGTAGACTGTTTATTATTGCTTTTCATAAAAGCGCACAAAAGAATAAAACAGGTTTGGATAAAACTAAAACTTTGATGGCAAACCACTAAAATGCTATTCCTAGGTTTGTATGGGTTTAGACGCGACTGTGCAGGTGCAGATTACATTTGTTGATATGTGAAATGACAAATGTTCACATTTTCATGAACAAATATAAAGAAGCTCAAAAAGTATTTCATTACACTGCTGATCAAACTATGAAAGACATTCGATTCAACATGAAATGATAGATTATACAAACAGACATGATAGATAGATAGATAGATAGATAGATAGATAGATAGATAGATAGAAAGATAGATAGATAGATAGATAGCATATGCACAAAGATGTATATTAAATGTTTGGTGGAGATCTACAGACTGTGAAGAAACAGACCATCTTGTCCCCTTCTTATGTTGACAAATTTCTAGTACAGCCAGATGGAAAAATACCATAGTAAACCAAAAGAATGGGCATCTTTTTCTCAAACTGGGAATCATTCCCGGAGTGGGGACCGATCCCAAAAACACACTCAAAGCCTGTCGAAATCACAAGTCCCGAAGGAGGTGGTCTTTCACAGAGAGAGACGGCAAAAACAAACCCACCATCTTCACGACCTTGTAATGCCATCAAAATGTCTCATAACCTCAATATGTTCTTTTAAAGTTCTCCATAACACAACATATGTGTGTGTTTGTGTCTTTCACTTTTCTTAAACGCTTCAGATGTTCATATTTTTACATCGGCTGAAGAATGCGGTCCTTTTTACAACACAAGAACTAGGATGTTTACTCAATTACACACTTTTCATTACCTGTGATGATCTGGACTTCATGTCTCATAAGCTCCACTGATTGGGGATCATGCCTCTTTCTTCTCTGCACACACTTGACTTCACCTGTGCTGGCGGCGACTGCGGTGAGAGCCACAGCGCTTCATATATTCTTGACCTCTGGCTTTCTATTTCCTGTGCTCACTCTTCTGACAGTGGTCTTCAAATAGTAGAACTCAATTCTTACATGTCATGCATTTGCTGAGGTTACTAAACTGCTTCCTGCAGCTAGCAAAGTCAATGGTCTCTGAGGCAGTAAAACAATTTATCCTTGTTCTGTAGTTGTCTAAAATGTCACAATTTTTATAATAAACTAATGTTCACCAGCAACACCATCTGAAGATATACTGCTTACAGGTCATATTTTTATATTTCAGAAATAAATTGCAACCTGTGCACAAACCTGTGATACATTTTTAATAATTTAACAAAATATCATGATAATATATGGCATTTGGTTTCATCAGTTTCTCATGATCACCAAAATACAGTAAAATAAAGTAATAATAATAAGGTTAAATATTATTACCAATTAAAATAGTTGTTTTCAATTATATTGTAACATTAAAATGCAATTCATTCCAGTGATGGAAAAATCTAAATTTTACTCCAATTTTCATTTATAAGAATATGCGGATTTGGTGCTCAAATAATGTAATATTGTGTGTGTGTGTGTGTGTGTGTGTGTGTGTGTAAATAATATATACATATTTATTTTGTTATTTCTATTTATTATAATTTAAGAGGGCTATGAAAGTCTGAGATGAGTGCAAAAACATGTTAAAAACCCTAACACAAATATACATATTCATACAAAAAACAACTAGTTTTATCAGCAATGCATACAAGGTTAGTTGAGAGATCGTCATATCCGTAAGCTCTTAGATGTTGGCTACTCCAGCTTTATCTGTGCCTATGAAGCAAAACACGTTCACCCTTACATCAACAGTATGTGCGTTTTAAATCTACTTTGGCCAATCTGCCGAGTTAACCAATGTAAATATAAATGCAAATAAAAACAGTGAAACTGGTAGAGAATGTAGGAGGCAGATCACTGGAGAGAGAGATAGAAAAAAAAAAAGTGATACATTATCACGGTGATTAACAGTGTGTGTGCACTTCACATATGTACAGCTGAGTAAGAAGCCATCTGTGCAGATATGAGTTCACAGTTGTGGATGGTGTTATTTAAAGACCTGTCAACTGATCTAAAGTAATGGATCTATCTCTCTATCTATACATCTACCTATTTCTCTACCATTCATCCATAACTCCTCAGAAACGACTTTGTGTAACCTTACTAACATATTTCATTTCACACTAAATTTGAGGTGCCAAATTAGTCTAACATGTCTTAAGAAAGATTGTAGAACTAGTTTCAATGATTTAAGACCACAGGGCGCTTGCGTAGGGTCTTAAAAAAGGGTCTTTTACGGACTAATTTGATATCCACTGCTTGTGCCCAGGCTGGAGGTGCGTTTCGCCTATGTTTTTTGCATTAAAGCCTTTTACAGGTGCCCGGATACACACTGAGGTAATTTACAGGCCTTACACACCCCTGAGGACTGACTCAAATCCCATTTTAGGCCCCAAGAGTGGAAATTGTCCTCTGGTCATTATGTTTCATCAGACTCATGAAAGAAGCATTTGACTTTCCTGAGAGAGGGGGCTGATTGGCCGTTTGAGTAATATAAAAAGACCTCTGCTTCAGCAGGGAGAAGGATGTGATTTGTGCGTCTAGATCTGCATGCCTCTCTGTGGTCTTTCTATAACCCCCTCACACCCCACTACTGATGATGGCGGGTAATGGACCTGCTCCAGAGAGCGTCTTTGTGCTGCATGTTTGTTCATGTTCTGTGGGCTGATGGTTATTATTGTTACTGAAGGCATGCGCTGAGGAAATGGGACTCTGTGGGAACCTGCGAGAATAAGTGAGCGCTGGCTGAAACTTATTTAAATCTGCCACTTGACAAATTGAAACTTTACCTCTTTTAAAAGAAACTTTGGGAAGAGTTGCGTGTGGGGTACACCATTTTTAAATCATAAGGCCTACATATAATATATAGGAGAAATGAAGCACAGTGAATCCAGCATTTGGACACCTTAGGTGTATTTTAAAATGAATAATTGTCACTGTGTTACAATATCAAACCCAGTGACATTTCAATAGATTCATTTAAGCCAATTTCACTAGAATATCTTGGTTGGACGAACTGAGTTCTGACAATCTCACTTTTTAAAGTATTGATTAAATGTCAATATGCTTTTTAGAGCTATTGTAGATGCTGTAAATCATAAAAATGTAACAATAATAACAATTCCATGCGTGGAATAAGTAAATAAATAAATAACTTTTTCTCCTACAATTCCTTTTCCCTTCCATTCTCAATTGATTTTGCATTTCAAAATTGTTTTCTCTACATTTTACTTTTTTTTTTTACCATGAAATAGATAAACAGGTTAAAAAACCTCTCACAATTTTCACTTTCAGAACTTTCAGTAGCATGCTGATGTCTTAAAATTCAGAAGTTTTTCCTAAAAATAAAATTATATACATATACATATACATATACATATATATGTGTGTGTGTGTATATTTGTGTGTATACATATGTATATACATATATATATATATATATATATATATATATATATATATATATATATATATATATATATATATATATATATATATATATACATACATACAAAAAAATCTGAGTTTGAGTTTTTACATTCCAAGAAAAAATTATACAACATCTGAATTATGCTTTGGTGGCAACAGATTTCCACAGTTACTTGTAATCAATGAAATTTAAATGCAATTTCAAAGTGAAAATTGTTTCTACACCTATTTCTTTTCAGTGGACAGGGTTAATACAGAGAAAATGAGGGCAAATAAATCCTGATATAAAGAAAAGGAGGTATGTAGAACGCAAAAATAAATACATCAAGTTCGGTCTGCTGGGTCAAGGTATGCTAAGAAGTGGATTGTAGGATTTTGGTGCCATTAACAAAAATCACACCGCTTTCTCTGTGTCCCTCTGGATATCTACCCCCAGGTCCGTTAGTTTTCTCCGCTCAAGCACATACACAACCACGACACCTTCAATCAGTCAGCACCCGCTCAGATTTGCCTCTTATTCAACACTCACTGTATTGTGCTCTCCAAGCAACTCGTTAATGCAGTGCTCTATAATTATATTGCTATGGAGACGCAGTTGGGTTCTCTATCATTCGCTCGTGACTGCTACACCTACATTTGATAGAGATACAGATTTTCCCTAATTGACTGACGGTATACTGCTCTCCATGGGAAATCAACTCCTGCCACAGATACAAGTAACAGGTAATTTTTTTTTTTTTTTTTATTACACCATAATTCATATGCAAAAATGTCATTTTTGAGTGTTTTTTTTTTCCAAGTATGTAAATGAAAACAGTTTCACTAAAGAAAAAAATGCTATTTATATATTTAGGTTCTTTGATTAAAAAAACATTTGAAAGAATAGCATTTATTTGAAAAATGAATCTTTTGTAACATTATACATAAAATTCTTTACTGTCACTTTCAATCTGCATTTTTTTGAAAATGTATTTAACTTTATTTTAACTAGCTTTTATTTTGACAGCACTGCATTAAAAACACAAGCACTTTTTCAACTAGTGCTGAAAAGCAGAAAAAAAAAACAACTAGACATGTTTTTAATATAAAACGTCAAGATGTGAAACGACAATCTTACTTTTAATTGCGCAATATTTTAACACCTTGCTGTAAAAAAAACGTCTCCCAGCACTGCAGATACAGAGCGGAAAGCGCTGCTTCGTTTTGGCCGAACGTGTGAGGATCACATCTAGCACGCTGTCTGATTCAGAGCCTCCTACCTGTCCCCGTGACATCAGATCCTGTGTGGGGCGTGCTGGCGCCGTAGGTGGTATATGCCATCATCGGTGGTCTCAGAAGGGCAGGGTGTTAATTGAGAGGGTTTACGCTCAGCAGTGGGCGTCCGGTGAGTTTTCGCAGCATACTTTGTTCCCAAGATGCATAGCACATCATTAGGGCCCCCATTAAAGTTGGGACATAGAGTTAACAGCTAAGCAAGAACAGGGCCCTCAGTGTCAAACGCCCTGCCCCATGTGAGCCACCTGCGCCGCGCGGCCACTCAACACCTTTTAATTGGGCCGCAGAAATAGATCTGACCCCACTGGGAGCCATTTTGTTTCTCATAAAGCACCTGACACATATTCTGCAAAAGTATGACATGTTTGAAGACCTGAAGGAAGCAGATTTAAATCTTTGGGGAGCGCTAAGAGGGTGAGTATAATTTTTTTTGCCATTCGAGTTGGGGTCCCATCGGTGGCATCTGGTTAACAGTTTGTAAATTTGTGGTGACAACTTTATCGAAACATCTGTCTGCGTTTGGCACTCCATTACACCCGTATAATAGCTTGAGCTGTATTTACTAATCAAACGAGAGAGCACCAAAACGTATCTCTAATTTATGGGACCTTCACCATTTCCCATCACGCCACAAGCACGCTGCTCATTACACAAAGTGTCATTTTAACCTCTGAAAAAAAAAAAAAAAAAAAAAAATACCATGAGAAATGTCTGAATGTTTTAAAGAGAGTCTTCAGGCACTGGGAGAGATGCTTTATAAGACTGGATTTGACAAAGTATTAAATACCCTGCCATAATTGAACCCAAGGGCAAAAGCGTCCCAAATTGCAGCCACTTAGCCAAGTTATACTGTACCAAACATTTAATAATTAAAAGAATCCTTCCTACGGAGGGATAAAACAACAGCCTCGGAGATACAGGGAACGCCATCTGCAATTAGACAGAGCTTAGCAGGCTGGTGTCAGAAGAGGTGTCACAGCTGTCCAAACTGCGAGTTTAACCGGCATGTCATGAGTGCTATTAAGCACCAGCTGACCCCCTGATGGCCTTCAGGGCTCAGACTGCTCACTGAGTCTTGTCTTTTTTGGATATGGTGCCCTGGTACCGCGGTAAGCTCCTTCATTAGACGTCTCAGCCACCCGCTGCGGCTGACATGGACAAAGGTAGGACTTGGAGGGCAGAGACCTATATTTATTTATTTAGATCTGTAGTTGTTTGCTGTTGCAAAGGATTGCATTAGCTTCAACAGAGAGCTCCAAGGTTTTTATTTATAGTCTCTTCACAGCAGTTTTGAACACTCAATCAGAAAAAAAAGTCACTATTTTTAACCTTATCTTTCTAAAAGGTAAAATGGCCACATGCCAATCTTGCAAGCTATGCTAATTTTTTTTTTATTAGTTTGTGAAGGGTATGGTACTTTTTACACGTACACACACAATGAAAAAATAATATATTTAAAAAAATAATAATAATAATAATTATATATATATATATATATATATATGTATGTATATGTGTATATATATATATATATATATATATATATATATATATATACACACACACACACACACATATATATATATATATATATATATATATATATATATATATATATATATATATATATATATATATATATATATATATATATATATATATATATATATATATATATATATATATATATATATATATACATACACACATACACGCTGTTATAATTAGTAGTAGTAGTAGTGGCAGTAAATATAGTTCTTTGGACTAAATAGCAGAGGCCATATATACATATACCAATGTGAAATTAAATAATGATTCAGCCCTCACGGGAATCAAGATAACATAATGAAACAATGTTGGCTGTGATCATAATGTGCATTTGCCTTGAGAGATTCTAGAACAGATTAAAGGCTTTCAGCAAGAATATGCCATATTAAATTCTTAAAAGATTAAGCGATGTGTTAATGCAATTATTGTAAGCCTGCTGGCATATACGTAGAACCTAAGATCAGCGGTGAGCAGAGATTGTCCAAATACCAAATATGCGTTGGTAAATCTGTAATTCTTAAATGCCAATTCTGAGTACTAGGACAGAACACACTCAAAACTGGAGAACAAAAAAAAAAAAAAAAAAAAAAAAAAAAAAAAAAAAAATGTAAATCTACTTATAGTCAAGAACACACACTTGCATAAGTATATAAATAAATGCTGCATTCCTCTGTTTAGAAGTTTTTCACCTAAGTTTGGGTGTAATCTCCTGCTGTTTAAGCTTTTTACAAGATGCATGTTTTATCCTTGCCTATCACTCAATATGTGTCACGTAGTCAGATACAGAAATAATGTGTCAAAAATGTATCATGCACTTCAGCGAGTTAATGAATTGAGACACAGTGGTTACAATAGTGCCAATATTGACACATCAAAGTTTTTTTAGACTAAATCAATATCACATATTTACATATGCACAATTCAACTCACCATTGCAATAATAATAATAATAATAATAAACATGTTTTAATTATAAGTATAAAAATGTATGAAACAGGCGAAAAAATTATATTGTTTTATAAATAATCGACAAAGGCTGTCTGATCTGATGACAAATGGTTTTCAGGGTAGTGAGGAATCATTACACAGTCTATCAAATCCAGTGATAGCTACTTTGATCAACTAATGTAAGGTAACGTGGTTAATTTTTTATGTCCAAAGGATCTATATTTGAACGTATTTCTGATGCTTTTGAGGTTAAGTAAATACCACAGGCATAACAGTCTTTGCCTTGAACTGAACTTCTGGTAGCACTTTATTTTGATGACCCTCTTTTTATGGTCCATTTCTGTTGACAATTAGCGATATTGCAGCTACATATCTACAAACTCTCCATCGAGTATTAATAGGCTGTCTGATTAATATCTTCTCCCAACTAACATTCTACAGACTATAATTAACTTTGCATGTAGTTGTCAACTTTCAACCCTAACCCCTACCAGTCTACTAATACTCTATTGAGAGTGAGTAGATGTGAGAATGTGTTAAAGGGACTATCAAAATAAAGTGAAACCAAACTTCTTTGCTTGCATGCGCTGACAAGCAGTTACAGACAGAGGCGGCGTCTGAAGCTTCAGGGACACTTGAAACCAATTCCCAAGCCATCAATGAGCAAAGAAGAAAACTCTCAGCTGTCTCAAGGTTGATGTGAAAAGAGTTTCAGGGTGTTCGGGAAAGTGGACGAGGCTACAGGGCAATGAGAAATAGAATGTGACGAGGACAGCGAGAGACAGAGAGGGAGAGACTGCATTTAATCTCACAGTCTTTTATATTTAATACCCGTCAGGTTCTTTTGTTCTCCTTTTGATCTTTTCCTGCCGAGATTGATTGCGATATTCCAACAAAGCACAGAATCAACAAAATAAAATAATCAATGAAATGCGTGACTTGACAGCTTATCCCACATCAAAACAGCAGCTGTGGGGGTGATGAGAAAAGGACGGAGCGGGAGAAGTCGAGTACAATGTCACAAACAAACTGCTGAGGGGCTCCTTAGCAGAATATGACTAGCTCCTTCTTGCATCTCTCTCTGAATACTATCAGCTTGTTTTAGATAGCTCATAAAGTAGGAATTAGAGGTTAGGCAGGGTGCCTTGGTCCTCTGAAATCCACAACAGAGCCTGTGACGTTTGGAACAAGAACCAACACACAAATCCAGGATCAAACCGGATCCAAACAAACACCCAGAGGGACCGCTAAAGCTCCTGATGTGAAACTCATTAGTTCGGCAACTAATTGTCATTCTGTGTGGCGTGACAAGTGATGACAGTCTATAAAAGCCCCAGACGCACATTTAATACAGTCAGGTTAGAGCTGTCAATTTATTAAAAAGTTCATTTTTTACCATTTTATTTATTTGTTTCAATGTATAATTAATTGCAATAATTGAACAAATTAAATTAGCCTCCCTAAAAAAAAAGTGCTGTCAATAGTACAGTTGATGGTGTTGCGGGATGGGCCGTCTCTCCTGAAGGCCTGTGCAGACACAGATGTGCCTCTGAAGACGCAGATGTGCCCCTGCAGGGGTGTGAAGACATAGAGGGGCGGAGAGTGATGGAACATTCGATCTACTGCCCTACTGCTCACAGCTGGACCATACGCTCCAGAGCCACCAGTAAGCCAAAGAGCCCAGCTCAGTTTTCATTTTCACCTAAGAGGGGCCATTACTGAGACGTCTAACACATCTGTTTATAGAAATGAGTAGCCAGATCAATTATAATCAAAGCACGGGATACTGGGAATCTACCTCACCTCATCAATTCAATACTATGTCATTTGCAACCATTTTGACTGATTAAGTGCAATTTTCCACTGTTCTGGCTAAAATGCCACTTTCAACAACTAATTGCAAATTACTTAAAGGGATAGTTCACACAACAATGGAAACTCTGGCATTATTTATTTAGAATCGTGTCGATCCAATGCACTGTTTTATCTGTGGAACAGAAAAAAAAGATAGTGTAAAACCGTTTCCTTTTCCAGTGACTGAACTGAATTTAGCTGTATTTTTTTGTTCATATAATGAAAGTCAATAAAATTGTTTGGTCACCAACATTTTTAAATACCTTAGATTATGTTCCACCAAAAAAAAAAGTTAAAGCTAAAATTATTGACATGAGGATAAGTAAATAATGACTGAGCTTTAATTTTGGGGTGGGTTATCCTTTTATTATAACTTTATTAGAACTGAATGCCGTTTATATATTTTTGAGTAATTACTTTAACATTAACTGTAATTGAGTGGCTAAATGTAAATAAACTGATTATTAAAAATGTTTACTCTTTTATTCTGCTTTTTAAATGGCATTGCTAAGATTTAACAATCTTAATGATCTTAAATAGCTTGGAAATTGGCTCAAAATAGATATATAATTTGAGATTTACTCATTACATTGAATAAAAATTATGAACTGGAAACAAGCAAGACCAATCAAGCAAGTCTATATGTATGCATGTATGCATGAACGAAAAAGCAAGCTGATAGCAGCAACATTTCCATTTATCCCAAAAAGATACAAAATACATAGTGTATACAAAGAAAAGCACTCCATGAATGCTTTAAGAACAGTATTGTTGTTGTCTGATTGACAATCCTGACCTGTGAGCATGTCCTCGTACCCCACAGAGCAAAGAGACTTAAAGAGTAAAGCATTAAGAGTCAAATCTGCTCTCAGCGTGCTCTGAGGAGCATTAGGAGCACGCGGCGTCTACAAACACCAAATGGAGTCAGAGTGAAAGGTTGGACTGTTCACTCGGACAGAAAATAGCTCTCTTTAAAAAAGTTGAAAAGTAATATTTCGCTTCCTCTATGTGCAAGCGTTAATGTGGGCCGTGATGACTATGTGAGTGAGAGGGAGAGAGCCGCGTAATTTGGCAGTGCCCTTTGAGTGCTGTTACATATGGCCCCTGCACGCTGTTAGTCTCCCGTGGCAACACTTCCCACGGATGCATCTGCAGTCAGTGAGCCGCTATCGCCTTAAGTAGCCGAGCGCCATCAATCTGACGGCCACCAACTCTCTCCACAGCCGCCGTGCCTGTCAGTCTGTCTATCTGTCCTCCCTCCATCCAGTTCCCTACACCTTCCCATAATTCTTGTTCACTGTCGCTGTCACCGCACGTCCCCCAGGGACCGCAGCCACTCCACCCCGGGCTGCGAGAGCTCTGGGATCTGTTGTCAGCGGCTAAGTGCTGTGGCAAGAAACAGTTGAATGGAGGGAGAGAAAAGAGGCTGCAATCTCTCTGGCGGGTTTGTCTTCCTCTTTCGCTCGGTCTGGCTGTGATCAATGACATCGAGTTGAAATCCATTTGGGTGCAATCAATGCGGCACCGGCAGCGGCTCACGCAGAGGACGACTCGCAGACCTGACACCGCTTTTTTTCAACGATGACCCGTTCGTGGCTTCGCTCCGGATCCGTGGCAGCCGGCTCATTATGACGCCGCAGAGCTCGCTCTCTCTTCCTGTTACTGCTTCCTTTTCCAGCCAGCCTCAGGTGAAGCGGTTGACTTCTCCTTATTAACATCATCAAAGACTTGCAAAAAGGGACGTAAAACACAAAGATTAAACAAGGGGTACCGCATCTGAACCAATCAGTCGAGTCAGAGCTAGTAAGCCAGTCGCGTTCAATCAAAGGCTTGCTGCTATTTTCGCATGCATCTGCAGTTTGGCAGCGCGCCGAACATCCCTGCACAGACTCAGCAACAAGTCTACAGCCTGAGGCATGAAGTGGGTCGACCGACGTAAGTTATAAGGCGGTTAAGACTGAACAGGTGACGGCGGATCAGTGGCATCAGGCTGGGGAGCGTCTGCTGGGAATTGGTGACACGTTTGAAGCGGCAGGGGGTGGAATTGGAGGTACTTCCTGTAACTGAAGTAACCACTCTGAGATCGGGTTGCATTTTTTTCTCCAGCAGCATGCGTAAACACAGTGCTACCAGTGACATGGACTGCAACTCAATACACTGTCCTGCTTTTGTGTTTCACACCTTCACTGTACAATGCATGTCAAGTACAAGCACAGATATCCATGTCCAAAAACATCTAATCACCATCATCAAGCCTAGCATGTTCTTTGCACATAAAATAAGAGGATAATTCAGTGATGTTAGTCTCTAACTAGGTGTGAATCACGATGCGATTTCAGAATGATTCCTGATATTTTTTTTCTTATATTGCTGTGTAAAATGAATATGAATATAGATTGAACTAACTTTTTTTTGTACAGTATGCTGCCTTTCGACAGCAGAACTATCAAAAAACTAAAGCAAACCGATTTTATTTTTCTTTAGTTTCAGTTTAGTAACATGTTAAGTGGCCATTTACATTTATAAAAAAACTGAGTAATGAACAAAAACAGAATATTTATCAAATTAAATAATTTTCGTCTTTTGAAACATTGGACAACATTTGCACCTTTATGAGATTCATACATTTATACTTTTAACTATAGTATGGGAGACTAAAATGACTGGATGGACTAGTTAGCATACTCATGGCTAATGTTTCTATTATAATTTAATAAATCATCTTTTTGTCTCTATTGCACACGTACATGCCACCAAGCAAATTTGGTATAAAAAAAAAAACCTAACCATAACATTTTGCTAAACTAGAATGTCTTAGTTATTTGTGCGTGCTGTATATTATATTTAAAAGCAAATTATGTTAAAGTTACTTATATGTACATTTTCATTAAAAAGTGAAATGTATATATAACATAAATATGAATAAATAAAACATTTACTGAAGGAAAAAATGCTGTATTTATTTTAATGCAGCGTATATTATTATTATTATTGTATTATGATATCACACATGTAATAGCTCCATGTATGATTCACTATTTCCTGTCAACTGTGATCAATTAAATGCATCCTTAAAGGAATAGAACATTTTTTGGGTGAACCATTCCTTTAATATATAAAATGAATACTTTTTGTCAAAATATTAAATCAAAATAAAGAAATACTGTATATATGATAGGGTTCGGGTTCGGCCGATTCTGTGCGGTTTATGTAAGTATGTCTATACTTTGTGTTTTTACCTCCTTGTCTGGTGAACTCATCTGCTTCATGATGCACCAGGTCAGTCACGCATCCACCGTAATGTAGACGTGATTCGTGATCGAAAGCCTTCAGGGTCTCGCTGGAGCTGTAGGACTTCTGGGTGGGTACGCGACATTCGTCGTGGTCCAGGGTGGAGGTGTTGAACTGGAACTCTTTCGCACAGCGAGCGTGGGTCAGTGTGCGGTGCCTGCGCTCCTTCAGATCCATGACAGCTGCTCCAGCCCGATGATCAGATCAGTCCGCAAGGTGGAGGTCTCAACAGCTGTACAGTCCTTCACCTGGTAATAGAAGACAACACAAATCAATAGAGTACAAAATATATATTCCCTACTGAAACGACCAGCATGGATTGCTGATTTGTGCTGGTCAGTGCTGATCTCGCCCGCAGAACAACATAACCATAGCCAAGCAATTCTCATCCAGATAAGCTTTCTAGATAAGCATACAGACTAATGAAGTTTCGACGGCACTGCAGAATACAAAATACAGGCAAAAACTGAATCAGAACTGATATATGCACTTTATTTTACAGTATATGCACCTACCTAAGAAAGCACTGGTGGATATGAGATGACTACATGGCTTAAGCTTAGGTTTGGTATTAGTACCTAGTCATTACCCAGTTAAAGTAATTACTATAATAAGTACAAAGCATGTTCTTGCGGAACAGGACTGTAAGAAAAGGCCTAGCAAAATGTATCTTTGCTACATGATGCATTCATAAACAAATCGGTAGAGAAACATCTGAACAAAAAGAAGCAGCTGTCATTACAGCCGTAATCACAGATGAAATAGTGGAGCAGGAACTGAGATGTGTGGAGGAGTGAAGTCATGATGCCCATGAAGAATGAGTGATAGAGTGGAAAAGAGGAGAAGGGGGAGGAGAAAGGAAATGACTTGAGGGCATTGTGAGTCTCTCCCTCATTATCGCAGACAGAGTGAGAAAAGCTCCCTCTGTGGCCGTGAGAGGATAATCACAGAAGCCTGGATGTTACGCGGAAAACAGGGAGCCGAACACAACCCGGCCCGATCATATCACACACAAAAAAACTCCGGCACTAATCTATTTGAAATCCTATGCATACTGTCTGAGACGCTGCATCAGTCCTGAACTATCAAAGATAAGAGCCAACACTTTTTTATTTGATTTAATTTTTTGAAAGTGCTTTTAATGCTAAAATATTTAATTAAAATGAAATGCTTTGTACTTGTGTTTTGATTTTATTATAAATGTGAATTAATATACTACTACTACTATTAATAATAATATATTATGTTTTTCCTTTTAAATTAATCATGCCTATAATATTGGCTTTTTTATGTGATTAAATGCGATTATTAATACTAGCTGTGATTCTTTAAATCATAAATACTTGTGTAAGTTCGGTGTAAGAAATTAACAGCGAGCAAAAATACATTAAAAATTGATTAGTGACACTAAGGACATTTTAATAAAAATACTATAAAATTTCAATTTCAAATAATTTCTGTGGTTTTGAACTTTCTATCCGTCATAGAAACAAACGGTTTTCAAAAAAAACATAAGGAATCACAAAATCTGCATAACGCAGAATGATATCTGAAAGATCATGTGACTGAATTAAGCTTTTCAATCACAGGAATAAACCACATTTCTAAATATACTAAACAGAATATTGTTATTTTAAAGTGCATAGATCACAGTTTTTACTGTATTCCAAGCAAATAAATGTAGCCTAGGTAAGATATATATATATTTTTTTTTAATAAACTAAAGTATTACTATTATTATTAGTTCATTTTAGAGCATGTGCACTACCCACAAAGGCCATATCTCTGACACAAACGCCATTCTAACTTCAGACGTGATTCCACGGTTTTAGCGTGAAAGCGAGTTGACAGTAATTAGACACTAATTAAAAGTAAATTCACCCACACTCGTCCAGCTGCAGGCAACCTTCCTCCAAAACACGCACAGTTATTATACCTGAGCCGTCTGAGTACAGAGAACGTCAAGGGAAACTTTAGCCGGCCCCTCTGCGCCTGTCTGTTTTACTAAGCGCGGTCAGAACAAACTCGGCTTGCTCCTGTCCCCCTCAACAAGCGCTCTCCACGCTGTTCCTCCTGCATTAGCTTGATTGGAGGAGAAGTCCACCGCCCCAGGGACGGTCCGGCGCTCGGCGCGGAGAGGATGATTTTACTGCACGGCAACAGATCGTTACATAACACGACCACTAGCTGTCCTGCACATACTGAAAATAATTGAATATGCAGAGGAAAAATAATCAGGTCACCTAACGCGATAATTATTTACTGCAAAACACTCGCATAAAAGAACGAGAGAGACAAAGCATGCGACACCGGCTTAATGCGGATTCATTAAAGGAGACTATAAGGTCATTTTAAGATTTGCCTCCAGTGTCTGTTGATTAGAAGCAGATATTTAATGTTTATAAAGGCCTCATTATGGGCTAAAATAAAACATTCAATCACCGAGGCTATTAACGGTTCAGAATGGGAGTGTTTACTACGGCAAATATAAAACGCCTCCGCTAACAAATGAATGGCCAATTACTGTATATACGTTCAAATATGAAACTGTCCATTTCAAGTCCTTCTATTCATCGCATCTGACCTTTCTTCACTCTAGCAAGCCTGCACTAGAAAGCTTTGTTGATGTGTGGAGTGGGTTATTTGGTCAGCCACTGGGCTGCAGGGGCCGTTCAGAGCGCTGATTTAAGGTGCAGTGACATTGTGGGTTTCTGCGAGAGCGTCGAATGCGCTGGGGTTGTGGATGGAGGAAGGGCTGTTTAAAAGTGCGCCCTGGGGCTGCTCTAACACCAGGGTGGTGAGATGATGCATGATGGTGTGGAGGAGAACCGGGTCAATATGAGCCCAGGCTGCAGCACAACCAGGTCAGTCTTTCCATTCATTACAGGCAGTGGAGGGGAAGTGAGGCCTCAGGGCTCAGAGCAGATCCTGGATACTGCCTCCCTCTCCTCAGGCTCAGTCCGCTGATACCCCCCCTTCACAGGACAGCCATTGTCCCCAGAGAGAGTAATGAAGACAGAGCCATGGACTGAAGAGGAACAACAGGATGCTGGAAGAATCTAGGACAGGTGATCTTTCTTTCTCCATCCATCCATCCA
>NC_056712.1:16991506-17016506 GCF_018831695.1 Puntigrus tetrazona
TAATATGTGATGTATGTCAGTGTACGTCTGTGGTCAATATGCGATGTTCTGCAAACGACAATAATGCGAATGCATCGCAAAACTATCAGAGAATGTATCGTCTTTCATTATATATGCCACGGAACAGATTGCTTGGCTACTAAAATAAATAAATAATGTTATGAAAAATGATACGAATGAAATAAAATATGAAACTCTGATGTGAGGCATGTATAGAGGCAAAACATGTTTTGATTAAATTCGCTACAAAAAGCATGCAGGTAGACACATATCCACTGATAGGTGCACAAGAGGCTGTTGTTTGAAGGGCCACTAATGAAAAGATTGAACAGAGGAAAAGTTTAGAGTGACGCTCAGTGGCTGATACACTGTTTGCCAAGGGCACTTCATCCTCCCCAGCTGTGCCACATGTATAATGTGCATCATTCTCCTAGTATGCCCCCATTTTATCTACAACCCAGTCCTGGATGCTGAAGAGCGTGCTACATAAACAAGTGCCTTACAATTTATGAGTTAACATCCTGCAAAGCAGTGACAACGTTCACCTGCTCCTCTCTCTGTCGACCACCAACCCATTCCAGCACTTTCTGCACTTCCTCCCCCTCCGCCCACCCTGGTGTCACAGGGCTGAAATTGCCTTTGGGGCCAATAGAAACACGGTTCCAGCTCCAATAACATAGTTCACTGGTCCAATTAAGCATGCTAGATTTAGCGTCATTAGGAGAGACATCTTTTGGAAGGAAGAAATTCGGGATGAAATGAAGGGTGCACCAGAGTGCAGAGAGCAGGAATGGCTGCCTTTCCCATATATCCAACATGGCGGTGTATGTCACATTCAAACAACACTCGGAATAAGCTAACGTTCAGTTTAGAGTAATTATAGCAAAGCTGTTTGGAACATCATTTTCTTAGACAATTACCTAAATTGTATAGCTGACTGATTTGACACATTTTTTGTAAATCTATACAAGAATAAAATATTTTAAACAACCTGACTACTAATTATATATAGTTTTTTAGAATTTGTATTAAAATCAAATAATAATTAGTTTTTATATTAAAAAAACAAACACCACAAACAATAACATCAAAAATATTTTTTTTATTTACTTGAAGCAGGTGTATAATAAAAAAATTTAACTAATAATATCAGCATAAAATGCTTAACATAAAATATTGAAAACCCAATTCACATAAGATTATATAATTAAACTAATATATATATATATATATATATATATATATATATATAAATAAATAATACTCATTGTTATCATCATTATTTATTTTAGTTTAAAAAAACTAATGAGAATAAAATACTTTATATTATCTCTGACCCAAATGAATATCAATTAAAGATCATACAATAATAATAATAATAATAATAATAATAATAATGATGATAATTTTATGCATGAAAAGTACTGATTGATAGATTGATGGACTGATGGATGTATGGTGACAGATTTATTGTTCTTTTCGTACTGATGTTTCTTTTTTTATGTCCAGTCTTATAAAAAGCTATTTGGCATGCCAGCATTTCAGCAATACGGAGAGTGCCGTCGGCCATTAATCTCCTCCAAACAAATGACCTCCAAGACGGCTTGATGACCGTGAACACAGCATGGGTGACAGTGGAAGGTTAAGTGTGAGTGGGACCTCCAGGGATGCCCGAGACAGTGGGTGTGAAGAGATCTGACCCTCAGCTGAAAAAGAAACTACACAATGCTTCAGGTCAAAGTCACTGGATCCCCCACTGATAACAGCCATTATGCCACAGCGGCCAGACTCTAAATCCAAGGACATCGGCACAGCTAGTGCATGTTTTAAAAAAAAGTCAGCTCAAAACTTCAGAAGTGAGCAACCTGAGTGCAACAACATGTGTAGGTAGCATCAGAAGTGGATCAAAAAAGTTCATCAAAATTGTCCTAAGACAAGAAAGTCTTTTTGTCTCAGATTTTGATCCACTAAAAATGTTGACTATTACATACGGCATACAAAGTAGTTTAAAAAAATGCATCAGGAAACACAGGTCTTGTAAAGCAGAAGTGTGACGTAGTTGTCATATTGACGGAAATGAGAAGGGAAATGTGCTCTTCCTTCACTACACCGGGGCCTTTGGGATTTTATGCTAAATGCACATCCACCAGTCACTTCGCAGTGTTACTTCCCAGTGAGAGCCTACAGGCGATAGTGCTTTTTTATTTGTTTGTAATGTTAAAGCATTCCACAAATGGCCGAGTCAGTGGTGTAAATTGTGCGTACTTACATTTAGGCAATCGACAGAGCTCGTTACAACAAAACACAGTGGCTAAATTTATTTAGAATGGACTGAAAATCCAATACGCCAGTGGGAGGGAGCGAGAGAGAGGGAGAAATAGGCAGAGGCGCAGAGGGACCAATGGTAAAGAGAAAGAGACGCTGAGAAGGTAAATTGAAAACGTAAAAGATTGCACAGAAATTATCTCCCGTGAAGATGCTATTCTGAAAAACAAAAACAGATGAACGATGGGACCAGGTATAGCACACTGCAAACAAAGAGCATCTGTCATTGTGTTGTGTTTCTAACTGCTTATTAAATAGGCCTCTAAATTGAAACAGACGGGAGCATGACTACAAGACGAGGTCAAGATGCATCCATTACATGTGAGGTGATGCCAAAGTGAATCAATTTTATTTTGTGATTGTTTTGCAGCCCTTTTTACTTTAGTAATATGACATTTATGAGTCAAACGGGATGTTCAACTGCAACCAATGCAGGAAAGGACTTTTTGATCATAGGAAAAATAAAATAAAATAAAATAAAATAAAATAAAATAAAATAAAAAAAATAAAATTCAATTCAATTCAATTCAATTAATATATATATATATATATATATATATATATATATATATATATATATATATATATATATAATGAAGTAAATATGGTATAGTGCCAAAAACAAAAACCAGGTAATAATAACATAGTATTTTTGTTTAATTTCATCATAAACCAATGTTGCTGTTTGGTATTAAATACTTTTATATTAACTTAATATGCTTGTTTACAATAAATATTCAACATTTCTCTCTCTTTCTCTTTTCATACTTTGTTCCTGACTTCATTTATACCTGTTCCAGTTATATTTCTATCTCTCTTTCTCCTTTTCAATAGAAATCAAAGGCTTTTTGACATAAACTTGCAAAAATGTCTTAGGGGACTTGCTCAAATGCTTATTTCTCAGGAACGTAGTCATTAGCTGTGCCCTTCATTAGTATATGAATTCTAAATGGCACTTTGGAATTATGAAGTTTACGTTTGCATCTCAGGTGAATTGTCTTCAGAGAAACAAGGCGTCCTTGTAAAGTTCCTGAGTGCAAAAACGAGTCAAAAAAAAACTAAAAAAACTGGTAGAGGGGATTGAGAGAGTGTGAAAGCAAAGAAAGTGTCTGATGTGGCCTCCGCAGCGAGAGCACTGAGGGAGAAGACGCCTTCTACTAAAGAATTGCTGTTTGATGAGAACATTTTCTCCTAAACTAAAACGCACTGCTACACTGCTTTAAGTAATACGGCACAAATGATCTTCACTCTTCCGTCGGTCTCGTCTCTCAGTCCCTCAATGGTAATGAAATTTTCTTTATTCGACTCTTGATTCTATGCTGGATGGGCTAATTAAACAAAGGTAGAGTTTGAAGGGTGATTACGGCAGACTGATTAATCTCCGCAGAGTGAAAAGATTCAGAGTGGGCTCAAAAGAGTGTTTTAGAAAATGTTGCCTCATATTCTCACCTCCGACGTGGGATGTTCGGGTTATTAAACACACACACACACGCACACAAAACACACACACACATTGTTCTCGCTCATGTGTTCCTATTCTAATTGTATCCACTCAGCATCACTTTCCATCCCCTTGTGTTTCCTTTCATTTTGTGTAAAGTCTTCCTCTGTCCCTGTGGCTGGCAGCACATGTCATCCTGCAGTAATTATCTTCACCCATTCCGGAAAGTGACCTTCAGCAACTCTGAGAAACATACTAATCAGAGAGCAATTAGAGCAGATTTGTCAAAAGCAGGCAATGTGAGCCTCAACAGCGACCGTTCCTTGCACGGGCCTGCTTCTAGTTAGTAAAGGGGTAGAGGCATGCAAACATCCAGTGCTTTACTCCACAGGGATTATATCAACCACAGGAATCATTCTTGTAAATATTCTTTATTTTTAACAGACAAGTGTGTGATTTTTTCACCCTGATGCAACAGTGACTCCTGCCCGGATCTGCACTAAAGCTGCTCTAATAAGTGATCAAACAAAGCATGCCTGGAAACAAAAATAAAATGAGCAAAACAAACCAAAAAATAAAAATAAATAAATAAATAGCTCATCAAATTACATGATGAGTTATTACAGGGTCTGCTGATTGTTTGTGAAGTATGTATAGTCAAGGCAGGGGGTTGTGTGTATAATTACTCGTGTTTTCATATAATTAATGTCACTAAATACACTGACAAAACAAGACAACAAAAACAAACTATTTAAAAATAAATCTAACTATAAATGTTACGCAAGCAAAATAAAATAAGGCCCGATAAAAAAAAAATGAGCAAAGCAAAACAGCATGTAAAAAATGTATGGAAACATGGATCAAAAACAAAAAACAAGTCAAAACGGGATAAAACATCAGAGGAAAGCTAAAGAAACATCTAGAACAAAACTAACAAACATTTAAGCAAAGCAATACTAATTGTAAACGTGTGTGTATATACTGGACAAACAAAACCAAAAAGCAACAACAAACTACACAAAACAAGATACAAAACATCAAAGCAAAGAAAAAAATTGTAAAAACATGGAAATATGGGAGACAAAACCTAACCGCGACAACAACAACAAACTATATAAAACAAAAGACGAGAAAAACCTGTCCGTTGTCGCCCTGGGACGTTTTCAGGAAATTCGAGATTGTCATTTTTTTCAGTCAAAATTAGGTTTTCATTAAATTATTATTCTCTAGCATCTTATCTATCATCTCTGAAAATATCTTGGCAATTTTCACTTGTTAAGTGAAATGTTTATCGTGATTTATTTCTCCTTAGAAAGCACTGCTGAGGTTCTTTCTCTCAACTTAAAAAAAAACAGTTAACCTATCAAAACAGAATACATAACAGATAGGTGAATCAATGCATATTCTCGCTAGTCCTGTGGAAACTATATCCAAAGTATGTTTATTTAGCCATTTATTAATTTTAATATCATGAGATGGCAGAGCGCAATAATACAGTGCAGTCCAAAATAGCTGCTCAATTGAACGATTTTGCTCCCGTCTCGTGTCGGTGCCCTAAAACGATGTTATAATGGACTATTTGACATCCTGAGATAAAGAATGGGATGAAGTTGCTGAAGAGGAGGAGTCTGATACGGTCTGTTCTATGCACAGGTGCTCTGTACTCGCGTTTCTGAGGAACACTATTAGTGCTATCTAAACAAATCAAAAAGTGATCAAAAGTTCAATGATAAACACTGGAAAACTTTTTAGGTCCTTTTTAGGGCAACGTTAGTCTGTGTAATAATGCAGTATAGTGCTACAGCTCTCGTTAAATCTGTTAAGTGAAGTGAAACTTGCCTGACTTTAAACCTGTTTTTCCTCAAAATCCAATTCCTGAAAATCACAGCTATCGGCCAACTTCAGATCGACATAACTTTCGTTATGGTCATCGTCCCAGCTTTTATACGATGACACAACTAAGTAAGGTAAAATTTCACCATAAGTTGGGTTTTCCTAGATCACCTTATGTATGGAACAAACCAAAACAAACAAGATGACAAGACAGGACAAGACAAAACATCGAAACAACGCAAAAAGTAAAAATGAATGGGAATCTGGGACAAGGGACTTGTTAAGAGAGTTCTCTATAATTTATATAGCAACATGCAACGGCAGCACATTAGCTTGAATGCATGAGTAAGGAGACATGCACACGCAGTGAGTGCCTATTCAAGATGTTTATCCTCTTGACATTTACAGCTGTCATGATCTAACATGTCTGTCTCTCCGTTTTAATGACTAAAAGTGCTTATGGACAAAGTATCTGCGGCATTTTCCACTCGATCTGGCTCTCATCTCCACAAACACCAATGCAAAGCGTCCCACATCAAAGCGCTGCGCATTCTCTCGGTCTGATCGCATCTGCAACACTTACAGCTGCATTCTGGCACATGCAAAAACACATTGCAAAAGCCTCATTCTGTTTCTGCCATGCAGATTAGAGAGTGAAACATAGCGCTAAAGCTATTTCCAGGAAAAAAAAAAATGGCAATGTTGTGCACTGAATGTCAACATCAGATGACTAAGTATGGGGTGTCTAGCTAAGTGGAACACCATTAACACTTTCAGCAACTTGAAAGTGCAGATTTTCAAGGACTTGCAATTACCTTAGATACAGATACACATATTGGCTTGTCATACTTAGAACTCTAAATCCTGGGTCGGCATACAAACATAACCCCGATTATCTAGTTCCACGTACAGCATTACACTGTTTGTAACTCATGCTAGGTTAGTAATTAATCCTGGGTAATTAGGTTGTGACATTTGATGCTGTACATCCGTAACTCTGGATTAAAATTAGTATTTGAATATTTATAACGTTTATAACACTGATGAGGCAGATACAGCATGCGACCTGTTTTAACAAGCTCTCGTCCATCTGTGAAAATGTCACCACATAAATCTGCTCTGGATATCTTAAGTCAAGGCAATAATAGTAATGTTTCTTCATCACTCATTATCACATTTGTCAGCACTGTTCAACTTTTAAACGGTTTCTCTCAGACGCTGAAACTAAAACACAGCATGAAGATTTCTGTGACTGTGCAAAGTATATGAAAATTTAATAAGGCACGTGCTGAAGTTTATGATTGGTTGTGTGTATCTAAACAACTGTAAATGGCATTGCAATTTGAAACCAGCCTTGCAAAAAACCAATGCGTTAACCCAGGGTTAAAAGCAATGCCTAGATTAAGAGTCAGGAAGAAAACTAGCAAAAGTGCACAGTGCCTAGATGGTACACATTGAAACCTCTATGTGGGTTTTTTAAAAAACTGCCAAAAATATAAACATAATAAATACACACACACATATATATATGTGGAGTCAAGTCAAGTCACCTTCTCTTCTAAAACCCACGATGCACAGTTCTGTTGATGGTATCTAAGATAAAATACAGCAGCACATCCCGCCTCTGTCACTCCCACCGTCTCATACATGCACAGTTTGATTCTAGCACCGTGGCCAAACGCTGTGACGTAAATAAGCCGAGGACAAAGTTCCAGCTTTCTGTCAGGTCTCTCCATACTGCCAGCTTGCTGCTCCCAGCAGTTATGGGAGAAAGTCTTATGGCATCATGCTGACAGCTAAAAAACTCTATAGTAACTAATGTAGATAAGCCAGAAAATGCCTACACTGTCTAAACACACAGTTGCAATTCAATCAATCGCAAATAACAGCATGTGCAGTCAGATTGTGTTTGAAAACAAACAAAAACTGTCTGCAGCCTATAGCATGTAGGTCATTTTACCATTCCTATTTCACTACTAACATTCTGATCAGCGCTGGCATGCGTTTTAAATGCATTCCTCTAATATTGTGACTACACAGTTTCAGTGGCATGTAATCGGCATTGTAAGTGCACTGATAAAGAACATGTGCATTTCTCATTTCTGTCTACCCTTGTAAGTTTAGATCGAAAGTACATTGTACCACTTTTAGACCTGTATTAGGTGTAGAAATATGCTGGTAATTTATTCTGTAATGCGTTATATCACGATAATAAATGTGTATGTGCATGGCTCTTCAAACAAGTAAATAAATATACACACACACACACACACACACACACACACACACACATATATATATATATATATATATATATATATATACACACACACACATATATACATACATACAAATACATCCATATAGACATCTATATATAGACATATATGGTGGATGCGCTGAATAAAACTCTCTGACAGCAGAGGGTGCCGCCATTACTCTTGAATGTAGCCCAGCCATTTAAATTATTTAAATATCCATTCAGATTTTTGTATTCACAGTGATGTTCATCAAAGTTCCAAGTTTATCAAAGCGCCAACTACTTATATTTACAATTAATCGCAACATGAAAATTTGATACCCACACATGCCTAATTAGGTGTTGCTATTATAAGCAAATAAACGCAGAGTGTGCTGCAGGAATGAGTAACCACGAAAGAGTAGAATAGAATAGAATAGAATAGAATAGTTGTATTGAAGCTGAAAATGAGCTCTGTGTCAGGGAGATGGAGGTGCAGATGTCTTCAGGCTCTAGGTGAATGAAACACGAGGGCGGCCGAGCGACAGAAGGAACATAGAGATAACCGGCTCCTGATGATGTTGTTATTATTGTGCGTTATTGGTACGTGCCACACTGGCCCAGGACTGAATAAACACCTTAAAAACACTGCGTACAACAGCACAGAATTACGTCTAGCCAAATCACAACATATATCTATGACACAACTATGAGATGAAACGGACGATTCATTCGGAGACATGATGCTTTTTCAAACAAAGGCCTTGCTTTTTAAATGCAACTTCCAAAAAGATCTCCCATATAAAAATGGTACGTATTTTTAAATAAATTAAATAAAAATTAAGCCCAACAAACTACATTATCCAAAGTCTCCGACAATATATCATACAAACTTCACCACGTCATGACGTGTAAATGGGAGTTTAACGCATGTAACACAAGAAAACCTGATCGCTTGATGTTGAGACACTTTAGGAAACACACTAACAACTACAAACACCCTTCTAAGTGGATGCTAAGCGGCTCCTGGCACTGTGTTGCTGGTGGGTGTGGGAGAGAGCGAGCTAATGGACGACATTAGTTCTCAGTCTGAGACACTAATGCACAATGTGTCAGATTAAGGAGATATTTATCAACACAGGTGGCTGATGGTGGACAGGCAATACACAGATACATCTCCTATTAGACACTTATAGTGAACATTATGCATTGTGTTCGGTGACATTAGAACACCGGCCCCAGGATTTACCTTCTTTACCTTCAGGTCTTTAAAGTGTCTTTAAAGTTTCTATGCGATGCTAAGCCAGCACTCCCTATACAGTGGACACTGTTAGCAAATTATATTTAAAATTTAATTGAAAATAGACTCAAAAAGTTATACTGCATAAATGCTGCTATGTTCCACAATCAAATTAGGACCAAATTCCATGTCAGCATTAGATAAATCTATGACAAGCTTAGTTAAAATAAATAAATACATATACACAAATTGTATATATATAGCCCAGAGAAAAAACGATTATGAACAAAACACAGAACACATGTTCTCTACTGTAATAAAAAGTCTTGGTGTCACATGACCCTTCAGAAATCATTCCAATATGCTGATTTGCTGCTCAAGAAACATTACTTACTCTCGTTTCCTATTTGTATAGCAATTTCAGATTTGTGCAGAAGAGAAAACATTCAGTGTTCCCAAATCATTCACTTTTAAGGTTCCATGCTGCCTATGTAGGCAGCGAGGAAGCTCATTATGTTCTGGAACAGAGCTGAATTTCATCTTAGAGCGTTTGACACCTGTGGACGATTTCCTTCAGGTATATGCATGTGGGAGATGCTGGAGATTGAGACTGAGTTGAGTCTGATGGCTTTCTGACAGGAGAACAGTGCACACTGCCATCTCGGTATCATGCGGCAAGAATATAACGTGTGAAGACACTTTGAAAAAATATAGAGTGAATGATGCAGTTGATAGGAGATATCATGGAATCCAGTCGTTAACTGGATGTACATGACAATACATGACAAGGGCTATTTTACAACTCGTGTCTTTCCTACAAAACGGCATAACAATGTGTCATAGGGAGAATTATAGTTGCTGTTATCAGGCCATGATTTCACCACAATCTGAAGAAAAAAAACTCACTTGGGTAAGAGCTTACGGTATGTAACAATGGCTCAAAACAGCGGCACTTGAGAGTGGAGAACCTGCCAGCTTGAAACGCGAATCTATCGCTTAAAAACAAAAGGAAGAATCTCAATGATGTCGGAACTGAAAAAGTGCCGTTCGTTGACTTGGCGTAGCTATTAAAAAAAAAAAAAAAAAAAAATCACAAAGAACACATTTTGCTTTGTTCTGCTCTAATTGCGCAAATGGCAACCTAGGCTGTTATTTACATCTGAACGCATCGGTGCCGTTCTGATTGTGCGGCAATGTTTTGACTGGGCGTATGGATCTTTTCAGAAGGATGTCAACACACAGCCACAGCTATTACAAGGACAGTTAGATCCCCATAACCTGAACCCATTGTTGTTTCTCATTATCATTCCGACTAAATAAAGGCACGATAACACTGATCCGCAATGAGGCCCTCTCACGCATGAATAACTGTTTCATAACACCCGTCTTCCCCTGCCGAGGACTCGGGTGGGGGGGGTAGGAGGATCAGCCGTGCTTCGGAGAGAGAGAGATATCAGAAATGGAGAAGATATCAGCTGGCTGTTATTCATACCTGAAAACAAGACTGTGCCAAAGAAGCTGACAAAGCTGTCTATTTCTGAACTGTAAGAAATGGAATGTGTGGTGAGAGCTAGATGACTCAAGATTGGCTACGAGACCTCGTTCTCTCTGTCTCGATTCGACTCGTTCATTGCTCGGTTGTACATTTAAACTCCGAATACACGTTCACTCTGTAATTTCCAAGTAATCTTTTGGCCATGAACACACGTTCATTTTGAGCAGATGGCATCTGGGCTAAACATGGATTCAATCTCATATCCGAGGGAACTTTTTTTTTTTTTTTTTTTTTAAATAATAACAGCAAATAAAACATATTAGAAAACTAATGTGCCATCATTTGTAACATATGGTGCATAATTTGAATTTTAAACGTCATCTGGCAGATTTGCTGTGAAATAATTCTGTAAAAGAATAGGAATCGGATAATATTAGCTTTAAAGGGGTGGTTCAGACAAATGTCATAGCATTTGTTCTGAAGAGAGAACGTCACGCATGTTTAGACTTTAGCTTTTATGGCTGGATACAATTTTCCAGTGTGAAGGCTGACAGCACGTCCATGAATATTATACCTTAACAACATCTCTAGGTTTTCTAAATGCTCTCAGCTGCTCTATCCTAATGTACTCTTGGTTCATCTCAGCCATTACTAATGTGGGACTTTGGAGAAATTTCCTCCATAAGGTGATTTTTGTAGAGACAGAAAACCACAAAATAAAAAGTGAAATCAAGTCAAGGACAAAAGCACCTCCCGACGCAGTCTTCAGCTGCGTGTGCATCTCATTCACATTCAGGCCCGAGCCACGGATTTGACAAATTGGAGTGATCTCAGGACATAAGATTTCTGCAGGGGAAAAGTGTTGCTTCCTGCAGTCTGTCTCTGAACGGAGACTAAGCACGGCTGTGCTGGAACAGAAGCGATTCTCTCCAATTACCCACACTCCCCAGCGATGAACATCAGGGAGGGACCAAACTGCAGGCTGATCTGACAGTCACTCCGCAGGTGACAGAGTCAGCCACGGCGAACACGGCCGAGCTGCTCTCCTCTTCCTCTCTCCAGACCTGCGGCTCATGGCTTCGCTACCGGTGCCGCTCTCATGCGTAAATGACAGAAAGAACAAAGAACTGTTGAGCTCATGCGACGCTTGCCGCTAGCACTGGCTGACAAAACCTGATGCTGATGGAAATCAGCACAAGCTAAGGGTGTTTTTACACTAGAGCTTTCTAGAGCAAACCTTAGTCTGCTTGAAAATGGAATTCTGAACTTCTGGGTTACAGTACAGATGACTAATTTGTCATCGTTAATACTGATAATGTACTAATGATATAATGAGATAATGTTTTGCGATTTTGTGAAAGCTTCCAACTGTATAGCTTGCTTCTGTGAATCATAAAAGATGATTTCAGAAATGTAATAATAATGTAAGTGCAATATATATATATATATATATATATATATATATATATATATATATATATATATATATATATATATATATATATATATTTCTCATGTAACCACGTTTGTCTTTACAACGGAAGCCAAGGGAATCCAAAACACTGATATTCATTGTAACAGGAAAGAAACTCATACAGGTTTGGAACAGCATGAGGTTAACACTTTTAATACAGCTTGTGTTGTCCAAGTAATTTATGACTTGTCTGAAGAGTGTGACGAAGAGTCTGACTCATCCCTTTCATATGTCAGAGGTGCTCTTTGAGCTCTTCCAACCCTAGACACTGGCCTTGGTATTGACTGTCTTGCTGTACAAAAGCAACACCGCTGAGGCACTGACATATGAAGGTTATGAATCACATTATTTACGTTTCAGGGCTCTAGTTGACTTGGCACAGTAGTTGGAATGGAATGGTTTGATGGGTTAGTCACTTACCTAAAGCCGGGCCAATGGCAGGAACAGAACAGAGTGGTGATGTTCCATTTGTACGGTCAACATATAGGTTCTATTACTACTCAACTCAAGAGATTGATTGATTGATTGAATGAATGAATGAATGAATGAATGTTCACCAGCCACTATATGTCATCTTATATAAACAAACCCAAAAAATACCTTCCCATTTAATCCTACAATCAAATATTCCGTGGATTGAATGTTTATAAAAAGATTTGCCACAGAACAGCCAAACTGAGACTGAGCAGTTTTGAGGCAGGTTTATTTCAAATTGATTTTGCCACATTGATAAATTGTGCGAAGAAAATGGTAAACTGTTCTACAGATATTAGAAAGCAGAGGAATCATAATTTCTGTCTGTCCAAAATAACAAGAACAGATTGTTTCACAGACGTAACTCAGAAAACAAACTGAACATACATTTCTGCTCATGGCTCATCTAGTTTAATAGTTACCAAATGTCTCAAACAAAAATCTGAATACTGTGCAAAGAATTTGATGTCATAAGAAGAGTCATTTTCAAAGATGCTTGGTTTATCAACCTTGAATCTAAGCAATACTTTGTTTTCAGATGGACTGGACTTTTATAAAGTCAGCCAATCAGATTAGAATCGGTGCTTTTAGTCAGCTCTCGACATTTTTTTTTGTACATACAGTCATACACATGCTATGGTCAGTGGGAGTCGAGTAGGCTATACGACTACCAGTAAACCTGTATGTACTGAACATTTTGTCTTTTGACCAGAACGGAATTACTGACTAAGCAAAAGGAGCAACTAAAATAATTGCAGGGTCCAAGGCCCTGACCTTAACCAGATTATATACTTGAAAAGACAAAATGCTGGTGAAGTGGGACAGAAATGCAACACACTCACACAGCTCATACTTGAACTAAGTTCAGGTTACATTAGCATTAACCCTCACATCTTTACATGCTGTCTTCACAAAGTCTTGCATAAAAAAAGCCTTTGAACTCTTGACCCTGATGACTACAGAATCAGGGGTCAAAGCCTCTGTGATAGCGCGACCTCCTAACCTCCACTACGGTCCCGAATGGAAGAAAGGTCCGTGTTAGTTTCACCTGCTCTAAAATATTAATCAAAGTTAAAAAAGGAAAACTTTTAATACACATGAAACTGAAGCCGGCCGCATTGTTGTTGCACCCAATCTATTCTTCTGCTCTCTCTCTCGTTCGTTACTCTTCCTATCCCGTCTTTTCTTTTTCCTCATGAATAATGAAGGGAAAATATCCAGCTTGTCCCTGCAGAAGAACACTGGGCTCTCCGGTGTTGATCAAATACGGCCTGTTAAATAATTGAAGGGAGCCTTTGTCATGCAAATGAAGGGCCTCAGGACTGGAGAGCCGCGCGGTTGGGACGGATGCTAATGTCTTACGTTTGTTTGTTTCTAAATAGGTTTTTTTAAATCTAGTTTTGGAGGCCTTTTGGGCCGAACACAATGAAAAATAAAACCCAGGGGAACATGTCTGATCGCACTTGTTCGTTTTATGGGAACTTGGGGCTTAAAGGGTGCACTTTATCAAAAACAAAGGGGCGTGGCCTTCAACCACAATACTCAGAGGAACTCCGTTCGACTCGAGGACATCCATCAAACACAACTAGATGTAGTTTGTGACACTCGGTAGAACTCTAAGTAAAGTTGAGGCCGCTCCGGCGTTAGGCGGGGCAGCTGCTCATCAGAGAGTGAGCGAACATGAGCTAACACAAGCAGGGCAATTATACCCGCAGATAAAAGCTCATTACACAATCAATGAGCTGCTTTGTTTCTGGGGCCTATTATACCCTGTTATCCTCCACTGGAAGCTCTCACTTCCCCCATCCTTTTATTCACTCCACTCTTTTTTCTTCTTTGTCCCTGGCGATTTTGGATGAATGATAAATAGCTTAAATGAAATAGTGGAGTCGAAAGAGAAAGCAAAACACGGTACCCGGCGGAACAAAAGACTTCCACAAATATGCCTGCGCTGATAGATCGGATCGAAGCGGCTCTTAGAAAGGGAAAAACATGGGAAATCAGTCATTGTACATTATTCTCTTTCAAGCACACAAAAAAAAACACATGGAGACTATGAAGAAGAGGTGCAAATATGGTTTTCTTAAAATCGACAGCATGCCATTTCAGTGTGTATGTATTTACACTAAATCACACGGGTGGACATTTGAGCTGCAATTTCACATTTGACCAAAGGGGGCAATATTAACAAACAGAAAGGGGTCAATTCTGGGGTGTGTGACAGTGGCATTTTCCAAAATGACCAGAGTAGGGTGTGTGTGGAAATGTCCTTGAAATGCACCAATACAGAGATCTTTATGTGGCTTCCTTCCTGGAATGATGCTCCGATTACAAAGAGTTACAGTAAATAACTCAGCCTGGGCACTAATACACTCACACAAATCCCTACAAAATAAGGCAATTCTGCACACACATTTTTGAAAGAGAATATTTTTCTTCTCATACTGATATAGGGGAAAAATAGATTATACAAAAAAAAGCATTAACATATGTATTTAAAAACACATTCAGTACATGCCTACACACAAGCGCTCCAAACCCATTTCTTTTTTTATTCTGATATTTTTTCATTTCTTTATAAGCTGTAAAAGAACATCACTGGTGCACATTATATGAAGTTGTTTTCTTTTATCATTATATAACTTCAGAACTTCATTAGCAGCATATACTTGGTGTTATGTCACAGAAAAAAAATACATGAACAACAAAAATTAGATGAAAATTTTGTATTTTAATATTTATAGAATTAGAATTTATAGAATCCCCTCCTGGGATCGCCACCTTAACGTGGTGGAGGAGTTTGAGTGCCTGAATGACCCTAATTTACAGAAGTGAGTCTTCATTACCCTTAGAAGGCTAGATCTCTTCCTAGATCTAGCCTCCTGACCAAATTAAGCTAATTTTGGAAAGTGTGGTGACCAATATCCTAATGGTCACTCTAGTTGTGCTCCATGATCATATGATAAAAAAAAAATCTACAGAAGAACAAACCTCACTGCAACACTTCATCAATTTGGGCTTTATGGCAGTGTGGCAGGACTCGATCCTCTCCACACTCTGAATTAGCAAAAACAAGATTCTTTGATGAACCTCAATTCTAAGCATCATGTATGAAGGAAAACAGCTTTGCTTATCACCTGCGGAGTACCATCCCAAAAGGAAAGTGTGCTGGTAGCAGTCTCATGCTGTGGGGCTGTTTTTTAGCTGCAGGGACTGAGGTACTCATCAGACTAGAAGGAAGACTAGAGATCCCAGTCCAGAGAATTCAGAAACTCAGACTGGGCAGAAGGTTCACTTTCCAACAGGACAATGACCCCAACAATGACCCGCACAGCTAGAGTGGCTTAAAGACAACTCTGTGAATGTTCTTGCATTCTCATTCACTGACAACTCTGTGAATGTTCTAGTAATATTTGGTTGGGTTTAATCCCAGGCTGTGGCCTAGCAGATCTTGAGAGGTGAAGCTGTGAGGATAAAAGTGTCAGATAATTGCCAAATTGCTGATTAGCAAAGCTTGTTGCATTAAAAAAAAAAGGAAGACTGTAAAGGTGAAAATTTTTAAACACCTTTGTTCACAAGCTACTTAACCCTGACTGACAAATGCATAGCCAGTCAGGTAACGACCAACACCTTTGGGAATCCATTTGCCTTTCAGAGCTTCCATTTTGTCTTTCTTCCAGTTTTCTCTAACTCATCCCACTTGCGTTTATTTTCTGTTCACTCCTCCCTTTTTCTATACCTCCTGACCCCTCTTACCATTCACAGCACCTATGTTTATAACATACTTCATCCTTTCCCTCCGTCTCGTTCTCTGCCCTGTGGCGGCAGTGTGTGCAGCTCCGCGGGGATCCTTTCTCTAAGAGGCATCCATTAGTTACACTCCTCTCAGAACCTGTGGGCTTTATGGGTCACGGGTTCTGTTTCCCTCTGAGTGACAGCATGCCTGGAGAGCAGACCGCAAGCGCTGCGCCGTCCCACCGCTCAACTAGAAACCTCCACACACAAATAAACAAACATCCACAGCGGCCTCTGCTACAGACAGAGGGATTCGAGGAATGAGGGAAATAATATACAGAAGCAAGTTGCTGCTTATCCGTGTGAGGTAGAACACTTATCGCTACAGTAAGCGATGCTGGCTTGATGAGACATGCTCTTTTACTGGGCTCATGGGCCTGGGGGCACACAGACAAACAGACTGTTTAACAGCTTCCCGTTTATGCTTGGGAACATCCTTGTGGCTGTAAGATGCGTTACATCTTCTAATCTAAATGTGGTACAGATGTATTATTTATCGACTCTGTAACCACACAAGAAGAAGAAGAGCTAAAACAACTCAACAGTGTGAATTGATAGATTTGTGTCCGTATCAATTTCAGTTAGAATTAACTTCAATTTCTACTTTAAAGTAGTTTTCCAGTGTGTTGATGTTTACAGAACTCAATGGACTGAACAGAAGAAATGAACCGGACAAGAAGATGTGTTTACCAGCCCAAACTTTTCTGGGAAGCTGTTTTGAACTCCTGAAATGAAATACATATAGGCTTTTGTTTTGTCCTGATTTTGCTCAAAATGACGACAACAGCATTCCATTCTTTGATTTTGTTTTAAGTATGCCATTTGTTTTTTAATGTTGATGCAATATGAATTTGAAGTTAAGGCAACACAGAATTTGCATTCATAATTTAAGTACTTATAACTGGACATATTCATTTGAAAATAGTGACAAGACTTTAATTAAATAGTGACATGGCTTCATTTTACCCAGGATTTAATTAAAATCGAAACATGATGGTTGGTAATATTATGATGCAATTTTGTAGCTGGCATGGTTCCCTCAATTAGAAGCAAATAGGATTTTTTACTTTTGTATTATTGATTAAAATGAGCTATGCGACCAACAAAACTCTTACATGTTTTGTTAATCAAGATAATCTTCACAACAAACCTATATAAAATTTGCCAAAATAATAAAATTCCACAATGGTTGCAAAGCTTTACTGTCACCACCACTGAGCTTCTGACAAATATTTCAATCTTTATTTAAAATGTACAAGTTTGAAGTAAGTTTGAAGTAAAATAGTTGCCAGGTTGCAAAGTTACATTTTAAATTTATGGAATACTGTACGAGAATGTGTGCACTGACATCAAGGTAGATCAATAATATTCAGCAACTTGCCATATAACACCACTAGCAACTTGCCACTTCCAAGAGACTGAAAAAATATTCTGATCCAATCAATTCACAACAGACACAATTAATGTAATCCAAATTAAAAAATTTTCTCGTTGAGAAGCTGCTGCACTTGGATATATGTTGCAGTATGAACGAAAAGTTTTGTTACAACTGATTACAATTTCCTCTTCATGCCATCTTTAATGTCCTTATCAACCTAGTTTCATAATCATAGTCCCATTTCAAAACACCTTTTTCAAAACTTCAAAAGCTCCAAAAGTCTTAAGTGGAGTATTTTTTGCCATACAATAAAATATGCAAATACTGAGTTTGTGTTAACTGCAGACATTACCAAAAAACCCATCGACTTTGGGACAATAAAACAAATGTCCTAAAAAAAAAAAAAAATACTGCTAAACTTCAAAGTTTTAGAAATAATTCTTGCAGAGATCTATTGGGTAAGTAATTTCAGAGTTAGAGCAATTATTTTAATTAATGGGGGTTTTTTGCCTGTAAACAGACAGGGCAGCAGAGAAATGCAAATCAGAAAATGACCCGCGATGGTCGTCCACACACAAGTATCACAAAGCGACATGGGGGAGCATATGCATTACCCAGCAGGCCACATCTTTGACAAAACAAACTTTTTTTCCTTCTCTTCAGATAAATGGGCACCGATGAATAGTGCTCCACAAGACCAGGGGCATTTATTATTGTTTGCAAAGGGTTCAATTTTGATTTCATGTTGTCAAAATAACGAAGGGCCGCTTGAAAAACCCACAAAATGACCCTCACATGTAGGCCCCCATTTGTCATTCCATGTGCAGACCCGACCCGTTCATGAATCGTACATGTGAACAGAATCAAACTAACCGTGACAGACATCAACAGAGCCGAGTGATTCAGTCTGTGATCTCACGTCAACCTAGAGACCTCACAGTCCATTACCTATAGAAACAGTGATCAAAACCTCTCCGCTGCTCGTGTATCTGCATTCATAGAGCCGGTTCCCAAAGGTAGCGAAAGCTGCGGTGCTGAAGATTGGCTAGCGTAGGCTCTTTAATGTCTGCAATACTAACAAGGCTGGCTCGCAGCTACACAAAGCAAGCGTCTCCATTGCTTCGCCGGGGACCCTGCGGCACCAGGGGTCAGACAACCCACACTTCCTCTAATTGGGTTGATGGAGAGTGAGAACTGCCACAGGGCGCAGGCTGTAAATAAAAGACAGGCCACTGAGAGGAGGAGAGATCGACACAGTTTACTGTATGCTAATGCACTTTTTTTTCCATTTATACCACTCACGCGCTCTTCCTCTCTGCCCTCCGAAGAATTATTTAACCTGAAAACATTCATAATTCATAGAACATCAAAACACGTCTGCAAGTATGACATTTATGGAGAGTTTGTCAATATCTCTCCTCACCCCTGGAAAACCGATGTTAAGCAGCCTTTTGACTCTTTTTAATTAAAAAAGCTGATTCGGATCATTTTGCCTTGTCAGTCAACTCCCGTTTTATACGTGCTGTGACTTTTGGGGCATTGTGCAAATTAGCATACGGAGTTTTAACCCGCAGTAAAAGGCCATGTCACTGATGTTTGTAGAGCGGAGAGCTGAACTTCACTCGTGGAATGACTGATATGATATTCACGCTCGACTGGAGCTCTGAGTTACTAATGGGCCTAAGTTTGCCTTGGCTCATTTTCAACGCAAGAGATGTTGCCGGAAACCTTCAGCTAAAGGCAGACTACCTGACGAGTCCTAAATCTGACAGCATGTCCGCGTGTCGCAGAAAATAAAAATAAGACGCTGCCACTTGACTAAAGGAGGCAGATATTTTCCATCACTTCTGCACTAGCAGTCGTGCTTATATTTTACAATCCGCGGACCGTTTTCTGACCCAATGTGCTTGATGGCATTCACAGGAGAGTCGAACTATAGGGAATGAAAGCACTCTGGTGAGTCACAGTCAAGACACATAGACACCCACTCTCTCTCTCTTGCACCTCAGGCTGCGGCAGAGAAAAAGCAGCCTAAGAGCTTTTGCTGCAACATCTTCCCCCCGTAACCAACAAGAGAACAGTCAAGAGCAAAAAAAAAAAAAAAAAAAAAAAAAAAACCCACAGCAAGCCTCTGTATAAACACTTCTATTAGTTCACCAGGCTTTCAAACGCTTCTCCCCAAATACAGCATAGACAGCTGCAGGGGTTTGTCATCTTAGGAGGAGAAGAAGGGGATGAGTGGTCCAAAACAAGATGATCAGGGACAGGGGTAGTACAGAGAGAAAGTGTAGGGGGAAATCAGAGCAGAAATATTGACTTTATTGTATCAACTTCTGTTTTCCCACCTAAAGGGCCAATGGGCATTTCTAGCTAGATAGTGATCAAAGCCAGGTGAGGTGTCAGTACAACTAAAGCTCCAGGGTGTCACCTTCTGCTGCCTTCAAAGAAGCTGTGAGTTATTATTAGGCTCTGAAAAAAAATCATATAGATGGATATTAAGATGTATCTGATAAATGAGAAAAAAATTCTCACAACAGACTAACAGTTCATTATAAAATGGGGAAAATTGTTCAAAGTAATACATTTTACAAGAAATTCCCATTTCAAAGAATTACCTGTGTATTTAACAGATTACTTTATATCACCTTACAATTAATTGTGAAACTTATTTGCAACTTTGTAATGAAAATGGATTATATACCAATGTTTAAATGTATGCATTTAAAGGTTTAAGGCAGACGAGATTCAATGTTGAAAACAATTGCTTAACATTTTAAGCAATTGTATTTAAAATAGCCGCCATTCTGCAGGCCCTCTCCATACCCACTGCAGGTAAATTAATAAAAGCTCCTCACTCTGCCTTCTGTTTGAGGAGGATCACCATTAAGACCAATCCCTTAAAATGGCAATTTAAACAAGGTGTGAAATAACATGAGACTACTGGAACTTCCTGATTGCTATGACAACCCAGGTTCATTTCTGCTTCTCTGAAGATAATCCAATCACTAAATCAGCCTTCAAAGCACCTACAGGCACCATGGAGGGAAAAATGGAGATGTGCAGCTGCTTACCTTAAACAATACAAACTGGAGCATGAGAAATCAGAATAATTCAAGCAATTTTCTTTATAACACTCTTAAAGGGATAGTCCACCTAAAAATAAAAGTTATGTCATCGTTCTCTAAACCTTATGTCATTCCAAACCTTTTTTCCTGCAAACATAAAAGGAGATATTTTGATAGTTTTTCTTTTATTTTTCTGTCAATATTTTTCAAGTCAGTGGTGACCAAAACTTTTTGATTACCAAAATTCTTCAAAAGACATACAGCACTTTTGTGTTCTGCAGAAGACAGTCATACAGGTGAGGGAGAAAAAAGAAAAATGATGACAGAAATACATTTAAAAATCTTTCATTTGGTTCACTTTTTGTTTCCTATTTGGTTCTTGAAAAAAATGGTTTTTAGTGTTATACTATACATAATTCATAACAGTATACTAGACTGTGGTTTTGCTGATGTACATTATTGTGCATTAGTACATGCTGTTCCACAGAAATATAATGTTTGCCTTCACAATCTGCATCAAGGTTTTTATATTTTTAGTTTTTTGCATTTCTCTAATACTGCAGACCACCAGTATGCAGATGATTTTCGAATAAACTAATAAAGTTTTATGTACAAAATAAAAAGGATCTTGGATGCCTTCAGGCTGTGAAATCCTGGTGGTACGTTTATATTTAAATGTGTATCGTCAAGCCAAACTTTTTTACAGTCAAAAACTTGTAGGTCTACACAAATTTTGCGATTACATCTCCAGACATCAGTTAAAGCCGAGGATGTCATATATCCCAGCATAACCTGTAAGCACGCTGTGGATGGAGAGAGATGATAAAAAGTCTAAAAAGCAGCTCATCGGAGGACGGACAGAGGAAGCGTGAAGACGCTGGGGACGTGTTAGCAGCGGCGGAATCAAAAAAAAACAAAAAAACAGACACTCTCCGCTGAATGATAATGTTATAACACTAGGCTAGATAAAACCCCAACCAGAAGTGAATTAAGCAGCCTTGCACCTGCAATCCACAGTCCTAATAGATATTGATGGAGTCAGTCAGTTAAACAGTGAAACAATTAGACCGCTCCCCTCGCCAACCCTCACCCCTCGACTTCAGACAATTACAGAAGCTCCAGGACGGTATAGCCCTTAGCAGAGTCTCCATCGCGGAGCCCATCTCTCTCAGGCCCCCAGAGCAACTACCCCTCTTGCCGAGGCTCAAACAGACAGATTGGAGCTCATTATACCTGCAGTGGGGAATAGCGCCCCTGCCTGAGGGACCTCATCTTGCCTATGCAATAGATTAAGGGTCTGTTGCAAACTAGGAACCTAAAGCGTGCTTGTGCTCTTGCATCAGGGTGAGCGAGAGGACGTTCGTGTGAAGGATAACAATAGTAAATGGGGCACGTGGAACAAGAAAGGTCAGGCCGTGGCTGTATAAATGTATGAGCCATGAACTCAACATGACACTGAAAGAAAAAAGGGAAAAAGAGAAGAGAAAGGAGTTTTGTGAGCTGAGCAGGCAGGAGAAGTTGGGTCACGGAAACCCACACGGAATCCGCAAGCTCATTTCACGTTTCCCGTGCTGATTGTGGATGAAGGTCTGAGGGATTCTGTTTGAATACGGTTAAAGGTTTTAAACGGCCCTGAGAGTACAACATGATTGCTGGTAGATGAATGCGTCATCTGATTATTTAAAAGAATCTTAGAAATGAACATGCAAGGAGATGGAGAGGTGTAGAGCAGGACCAAAAAAAACAAAGACAAAAAAACACCACAATTCCGCCCAACATAGACCGCTCTGGCAGGATTTAGTTTGTACCTTGTTGAAACTGGTGGCAGACCAGTTTATTCCTAAAAGCGCCCATTTGATGAGCGCAAATGTTAGTTATTAATTCATTTAAACACACTTTTTTTATGAATGTTGAATCTGAAATGTACAGACCTACAAATGCATGTTCAATAATGTCATATTTAATAATATATAATGTTAAAACATTGTTATTATTATTATTATTATTATTATTGAAACAACTGGGTGAGTAAATGGTGACAGAATTTGGTAAGACATTATTTTAGGGTCTCTTAAGTAGTTGCTTATTAACATGCATATTGCTAGAATATTAGCTATTTATTACTAGTAATTAAGCACATATTAACGCTTTATTCTACATGGCTTTATACTACATCCCTAATTCTTCCCTATACCTAAACTTAACAACAACCTTGAAGCAAAATAAGCAGCAAATTGGGAATGTATTGAGGGAAAAGTCATAGTTAATAGTGAATAAGTGTTACCCAGAATTGATTTTTTTTTTTTGGTTGAACAATCCCTTTAAACACTTTACACTGGCATGACCAATTTGTGGTTTGTTTGCAGAAGCTAATGACTACCTTAAAATCCAGCTCAAAATCAGCCACAATGTTCCAAAATACGGCTACCAATTTAAGCTGGATTGTACTGCAAGACCTAGCTATACGTTGTGTGGATACAAAAACATCCTTCGCTCACACACACACACATCCAGAAGGAGATCAGTGTGTCCTGAGGAAATTGCCCCTCCCCGCCGCACCGTATCCCAGTGGTATGGCTGCTTTTCTCTCTGATGTTTATACTCTGGTGACCCAAAGCCCTAGAGAGAGCCTGACCTCAGTCAGCACATCTAATCCTGTGGGATAAACAAAAAACACACTGCTTTATTCATAAGCCCCACACTTACACACCACACAAGTTCTTCATAATTGATGACACCGCTCGCAACACTGCCAACCTCCCCTGTAATGAGACTGTATGTCAGATCCACCTCGTTCTCTTCAAGTCAGAACAATACCACACATATTCCAGCCTGCCTGCTTCAACACCAGCAAACATGGCCCCAATTTAACTTGTTTTTGCCTTAATACGGACTCTTAAAACAAGCATTTCCATTCTTCTCTTAGACAACAGCTACCTGAAGACAGCCATCACCTTCTGAGGCAATCATGGTGCATTTTGCTGAATACTTGAGAGAGTAATGAGCGGAGATACACGGAGACACCTTTACTTATTCATAGTCGGTAAAGATACTCTTAGCTTTAAAAGCTCAGCGCCGCTTGTCAGGCGTCTCGTCCCTGAGGGAGGACCTCCTGTGCTGTTGTAACAATACGGACACACACCTAACGGCCTTGTTAATGCAAGGAAAGGCATCAGTAACAACCCTCAAACGCTCCAGAGAGCCGCTGACCTTCACAGAAGCCCCTCCATATTCATACAGCTGCAAGTTCTGACTCACGCAGTGCACATACACAACCACCTGATGTTGATCTTATGTCGGGTGTGTGTATACATGATTCATTCATTGATCAGTTGCTTGGTCAAATGGACGGCCTTTCTACAGACCTGTTTTCATTCTAGACACGTTTATTAATGACCACTCACAGCTGAAAGGCCTCAATACATGCACGTGAACACATACGCAGCACAAAATATGTACGGCCATTAATGTTTAAACAGTTTAAACATAGCATCTGAGGAAGAGCGCTCCTGTCTCATTGATAGTTTAAAAATGACTCGACCTCTGCTCTGAATTGCCTTTTTTATTAATTTTACGAGTTTGGCAAATAAGAAAATGACAAACATACATTCATGTACTTCTATAACAATTTCAAGAAAAAATAATATATATTTTTTAAAATAATAATATAATAACTATATATATATATATATATATATATATATATATATATATATATATATATATATATATATATATATATATAGTTATAAAACCAGTTTTTTTTTTTGTAGTTTTGGGCCAGTGTAACAATTTTTCTCGCCATAAAATAAACACTATTATATTATGATGTAATATATAATATGATGTAACATAATATTTATTATAAAGATTTTTATTTATTTATTTTTTATTCTGCTCTATACCTATAGCTAATGAGACTTTTCCTTCATGGGGTGCAGTTTGATTGACACACTCCCCATTTTTAAAGGTTCTCCTATTTAGAAGCCTTCACATGGATAGGGGAAAGCAGTTAATTTGAAAGACTTCATTTGAGGCATATTCAGGGAATCAGTTCACCACCATCCACTAAATCATCATTTTAATCAGCAAGAAGCCTTTTCTGCACACATCCTACCCAGCAGAGCGCGAGTCTCTCCGTGTGTGGAACAAACGGCACACACGGACCTGACGAGATCCCGGCAGCTGGAAGATTGGATCCTTAACCCTTTGGGAAGCAGGCTTGCCATTGGTATGCAGAG
>NC_056712.1:17021506-17074006 GCF_018831695.1 Puntigrus tetrazona
ACAAACCTGCATGTACATGCACATGTGTGCTTTTCATTTGTGCATGCTTTACTGTGTCTGAAGGGGACTGCAGTGGACGTGTGTCGAACTTTCACACTTCATTGTGAGCTTCCCAGCGTGACTGAAAGCCGGGGTCCGTGTAATTCTATTGAGAAGCGGCTTCTGAGTACACAGAGAAAAGCTTCCTCTCACTGTGGGACCAGACCTAATCTAGCCCTGAGAGACGAACAGGATTATCAGCACGTCGCTATAAACCTCACCCTGACTTTACCCTGATTAACATTTACAAATAATCTAGAACTTAAATACACCTTAATTTGTGCATCGTAGTTTTGACAGAGCGTCATTTATTACAGATATTTCAACATTTCAAATAAGTTAACAAACTTAAAGATTAGGTTATGTATTTTGTTTTTGTACTACTGAATACATCTTAGTTAATCTAGATTAACTCAAATCTTCTGTGATTAACTGCTTGCTAACAATGAATATTTGCATGTGCAAATGTAACTAGATATCAACATTATATTCTTGCATATATACAGTTAACGTTGACCAAAAAAACTGAAAATCTGTTATTAACTACTCTCCCTCAAATCATTCCAAACCTTTGAGACCTTTGTTTATCTTCAGAACACATCTGATCAAACACGAGAGCTTCCTGATCCTGATCCCAACACAACTGAAATGTAAATGTATTTTAACTACCTTTATGGGTTTTCATTTGGGGTACCTTCATTTGGTGGTCTTCCAGGTTTGGAACTACATTACAGAATACATTTTTTTGTGTAATGTAACCCTTTAAGCAACCTACAGAATATATTTTCTCAAGGTTTTGCAGACCGTCCTTGATGTTACGGTTACATAAGACTCACTCTTCTACCAGAGTTCTCAAAATGCAATGTTTGCACACTTCTGTGTTTACTCAGAATACCAGAAAACCCTTACAAATCCCAACATAACGGAACCCTGCATTAATCTTACACAAAAACAAACAAAATCACTTGGCTTTAACATTTACTGTCCTTCTAAATGAACTATTAATGAATAACTGGAAATCTGCTGCTACTCATTCAGTTCAAGTTCATTTACTTTTTTTTTTTTTCTATTAAGCACAATGAACTTTCACATACATGAGCGAAATACTGCTGTCTGGCTTTGCAGTTTAAACTTTCCCTTTAAAAACCAAGTTACGTACTTTCTGGCCACACTAAAAAGGGAATGGAATGCTAACACTCAATGGGAAGTCAGTTCATCTACAAACCATCTACAGTACATGAGAAATGTTACACTGAAAAGCAGCTTTCAAGCCCATTCGCAACCACAAAATTCGTACAAAATTGCATTGCGTGTGGCGGTAATGTGAGCATTTGGGGAAATGTTTGAATTTGTCATTAGGTGGTTATTCAGGGGTATTTGTAATGCAGATCAGATGTAAAGTATAAGGTGAGCTCGCAGGAGAGAACAAACACCGGAGAGTCGACCCGACTGTCACAGCCGGTGTTAAAACACAATTAACAAAGATGTGCATTAAGAATTCCTCCGGTTTGATTCGGTGCAGATTAGCAGCGATTCATAATTCATTAACCTTGGGTGACTTTACACTATAGATTAATTTTTAATTTCGGTTCAGCGGCGCAACGGGAAGGTCAGCTGCGTGATGTGTCGCGACATCACTTCCTCCAGGAGCCCAGGTCCACGTTGACACTTCATTTTGTGGCTCCTCGTGAAAAAGGCAGCTCTTCTGAAGTGCTCTCTTCACACACTGCAGCGCAGAGTAAAACCTGTCACTTACACTCCATTCGGAGCCAAACCAGCAGATAAACAAGCCAATAGCATGACAATTTACATCAATATGAGGGCCGGCGCAGAGAGCAGGAGCCCAACGAGTCTAAAGCCCGACGGCAGGGAGAAGACTCATGTATACAGAAAAGGAGAGACCGAGATTTGGCATGAAGTCTGCGGGGGTAAAAGCGTGAGGGGCTTCTGAGGGGTAATAGATCAATACGCACACTGAAGCCAGTCTGGGTCCCTACGGCTGAGACGGATCGTTCTCGCACACACATCGAGAGGTGAGCCCAGGGCAAGCCAGTGGACTCATCAAACACAAAGACCTATTTCATGTGCAATCTATAGGCCAGCCTGAATGACCTGCCGGCTAAGAGACACAAAGTACTTAAAAAAGCACCCTTGTCAGCAAATATCAAAATCGATCGGCATGTAAATTCAATAGCACCCTCGCAGAAGTGGCTGTTTTGTGTGCAAATGACGAGCTGTTGCTTGAAATGGAGTCTGCCGGCCCATCGCTCGTAATTTTCTATCTACGCATGCAAATAGAGCACGGTTCTGTCCCTCAATACCTTTCCACATAAACACGTCGTGATTGGACAGCGAGAGCGCCAAAACAAGCTTAAGGCTCGCCAGCGCGCTCACACAGTCACATACTGACCCAATAACTGAAGACTTAAGACAAATTAGCACCTGCCTATTTAATTACAGCTCCGACTTAATTAAACTCCCAAGGATTAAACACTGCTAACTGGCAGAGGCAAAAATATTACAAATACGCACATGAGTGCGTAGCATCGTGTTGCGAATCCATTATAGCCTGTTCAATCTGTTACTTCACGCTATTACATCATATATGTTTTTATGTCAGGATGATGCAATATCAAAGCCAAAGTGTTTTTTTGTCGATTTACCTTTCATCCGCTTTCTGTAAACACCAAATATGAATAGCGCAGCCGTAGGGTGGATCAGATTATAATCAGCCGAGACATTTAATCTATTCTTTACGCGACACAGCGATCGAGCCTGGTTACACTGATATGACAGAGTTTGTGTACTGGACGAGATTATTCCCATGCTTCTCCCTGAATCTACTAATGGAGTCAGGCTAGCTGGACGGAGAGGTAGAAGAGAGACCGAAAAAGGCCAGTGAAATAAGGAAAGAGGATTCGTTGGAATCACAAAACTGCACTCACTGTGATTTCAAAGTGACTTTAAATGTGAGCCAGTGATTGTCTTAGAATGAATGTCAATGGGAAATTGACATGACAAGTCAGGCTGTATTAGCAGTGTGTTGCTATATTTAATTTAAACCACAGTTTTATTTCTTGTATAATAAATCAACTTAAACATGCAGCTTTCATGACCTCATTATTACTTGAGTGACTACATGGAACAAATGCACTTTTTAAAATGAATGTGTCTATTTACAGGACTATTTTAATCTTAAATATAGCCTGTCAATTGTTCAGTAATGAAATACTTTTATCTTAGCCTAATACGATAAAACAGTAAATCATAAATATTTAGAATTTTTACAGAATTTGTATGAGCATCTTGACCATCTCAAAAAAACGTCTCAACCAATGGCGTTCATTCATCCATCCATCCATATACTGCGCTGAAATACAGAAGATATAATACATTTGATTCCTCAAAAATGCATTATATTTTGGTATAGTGCAGCATTTACTCTCTCAACAGCCCTCAGTCATGTTTTACACAATCGTTGACACTTTATAAAAAAATACGGGGCATCTGTGATGTAAACCGTATAGTTTTCTTATAGTTTATTAATTATGACCAGACAAGGAAAGAGAAACAAAACTGGAATACAACACTAAGCCACAGTCTCCTGCCCAAGTGCTATGGCTCAATGTTTCTAACCTGCTCATGCTAACCAACAGGCCACTTCACAGACAAAAAGCTACACTTTTGAGCTCAGTCTATATATGGTGAGCTCATTCACCAAATATTTAACAGTGTTTTCCCCGAGAGAATGGATATCACAAACCAAAAACCAATGACTTGCAGAGAGAGAGAAGAAAAAAAAAAAAAAAAAACAATTTACCTGCTCTGTCATCAGTAGTAATAAAAGCATTAAAATTCAACGACGCATCTCTGACTCATCTCTGATTTGAAATGCTCTTTACCTTTTCTGCACCAAAATGAAACGGCAGCACACTTCCATATCAATATTTTACTGCCCGCTTAATGTGAATTTAATGATAGCAATCTCCTATTTAACGTCAGTGTATTCTGTAATGGAAGGCTCTCGGTGGGAGAGCGCCGGAGAATCGTACGTAAGACGCGGGAGCGGCGCTGGGGCGATGCAGCCGGAGATACTGTGAACCCGGCAAAGTAATCACACGGTACAAGAGTAAATCAGCCACAACATTTAGAAGTCTGCAGCATGTGAACAAAGCCCAGGAGGTAGTTAAGACTGGTTCTTAATGAGCTAATTAGGTTTGTTTAGGCAGCTTTTACATGCTGCTGGTAATGAGGGGAATGAGAGACAAATTTCTTTGCCAAAGAGGAGAGGATATGGAAAGGGTTTAAAAAAAAAAAAAAAATAAAAATGGCTGTTGTGAAGACAGCGAGCATCAACAATGGTCGTTCTGAAATCTTACCGTGCATGTTCTTCAAGCCAACGTTTCCAGATCGCTGTTATCAGACCTTTGACGTCAAGCCTTGTAATGAAATAATACTGTCCAACTTCTCAGAGAGAAACAGCTTGTTTCCCTGCACTGACCGCAGACTGAGGTTTCATGTCACCTGTGCTCTGATAGCCAGGTTACACACACACACACACACACACAACCAGATTAAAACAACACATGCACACCCCACCTGCTGTCTGCTCTCACACTGGTGGCAAAACAAAAAACGAGATCACATCTATTAATGCAACAAAATGCATCGGTTCAAAGCACTTGAGCATTCAGAAAAACACTCATCAGTGACTGTGGCCTTCACCGTCTGATAAAGCACTGCAGCAACAGGACCATCACAAGCCTGTCGTGCATAATTAATGAAAGAGATGAGAGCTGTTAGCCACACACACACACACACACAAAAGCTGAGATGCCCGCGGTACCAGCTGAGGGTGGGTAAAAGAAGCTAGATGAATGAGATAGGACGGTTTAATTTTAAATAGCTGTACAGATTCTTGTGCATCAAACAGGAAGGCTTTTCTTTCATCTGAAACCGCTGACTGTCCGATGCATCAAAGCACAGAAACACAGGTGGATCGTGTAGAGCTGACAGTTCAAGGGTGAGTTTTACAAAATGGCAAGGAATAAGAAAGTATTTGAAAAATGTGTATAAAGAAAATGAAGCCAGTTTTTGTTAGGATTGTTTGTATAGTGAGATTTCAAAGGGTTAGGGGTGTTCATAATCCATTACCTTGATGCATATAAGTAATACTTTCATTCAGCAAGGACACAATAAATCGATCAAAAGGGAAACTTGCAGGCCTAATGCTAGAAAATATTTCAAATAAATGTAGATTTTTTTCTTTCATTAAACAATTCTGAGAAAAAAATTGCAGCTTTTAATATAAAAATATGGATTTTTGAAAATTACCTTTCATCAGCTCTAAGTGAATGAAAACATCATGCCAAGTTTTATATCTAAACTCTGTCTCTTAAAATAAAGAGTCAACTCTGAATCGTTGAAACAAGTAGTTTTTAAAGTGACCCTATTTAGAAATAGGAAAGGTTAATATTTAAAAAAACACTTTCGTTGTAATGTGCACTTATTTTTACCTTCTTTGCTCAACGACTTCAAACGAATTCAAACATTTAGTTCTTTGCCACTAGGTGCTGCTTTTGAAGTGGTAAAATTCACACAAAGCAGTACTCGGCTCACGAATGCTGCTTTATGAGGTATTACAGGTATGATAAAATGAAAATCACACCGCAAATTAGCGTCACACAAAGGAGCGACTAATACAGAAAAAAAATATGAAACTTTCATTGCCCATAATGGGCAGCACAATTGCTTTCAACGTTTATAATAAAATGTTTTATGAGAAGAAAATCAGCATACTAAGGATTTCTGAAGGATCGTGTGACACCATAGACTGGCGTAATAATGTTATTTTGAAATATATAAATTTTAAAGTACGTCAAATATTAAGTTTGTTTTGTTTATGTTGTTGATGTGAAAATGTAGCCACGATTCAAAAATGTTAAAAAAAAATTTAACTGTGTACAATTTTAAAAGTCAAATCAACCCAAATAAAATCCAAAATCTTAACTGCACACGAGTATAAGCAAATACATAAAGAGGCAAAAAATAAATCACAATGTATATAAATAAAACTGATTTTATTCTATACAGAAATATATTTTTCCCCTTTTGATTTGAGGATGAAGTAAAATCTAGCCATTTTCTTTGTGTAATTCATCCTCAAAAGAAAGCTCGCAGAAGGTCGCTGAAAAGCTGAAAGCATTTGTCTGAACTAGCGGTGCTTTCCATTTCTCTACCTAAAAACATCCCTTTAGTCTTCTCTACAGAACATAACACAAATGCTTTTAGCACCTATAATCAATAGAAGAAACTGTTTCACTATCACTGATGTTTGCGAGGCACAAATAGTTTAAAAGTGAAAAAGGTGGAAGGGGTTTAGACGTGTATCCTACAAGTAGTACACACACACACACACACACTCACACTTAACCACAAGCAAGGACACTGGCACACCTACAGAAGGTCATCACATACAAAATGTGCCCAGGTAAGATCTTTCTCCTCTAACTCCCAGGAAAAGACTGCATACATGCGCGAGAGTACGTGTGTGTTTTGTGTTTGGGGAGAGGGTGTTCAGAGGTTAAACTTGTACTCCTGAAAGTGTTCCCAGCAGAGATTAATCATTCCGGGCCGGGATGCATCATCGCAGCCATAAATCATTGGGCCTGACCTCTCTTTCCTCTCTCTTGTGATATTAGTGAGGAGCGGTGAGTAGCGAGATTGCTCTCTGCGTGATGGTTGCCACAAATGGTTTGCACATTACATATCTTTCAAAGTGCATGCATCTCCAGTCAGGTAAACATGGAAATGGCCGCTGCATCTCTTTCTTAAAAGCACTGTAGGCGTTTTTAGGATTAAAATGCGTCAGGTATAAGTGAAATAGGTGTCCGGTGATAGTCGCGTCCGTCTCTGTAACACCTTTGGGTTCTGTAAACGGCAAACACGCGGTATGCCAGAAAACTAGCTAATCAGAATCATCCGTTTTGACTCACGGGTGAACCACAAATGCGTTTGTAAAGGGTCGTTCCAAATGAATCTGAGCAGCTGGATCTCTTCACAACGGGCTCTTGCGCAAGGCCGTCAGCAAAGAGTACAGACAACAGGTCACTTCAAGAAAGCAATTTCGCCGTTTATGATCGCATGCACCCTTTAGGGTACTCGTTTCAAGTGCTTTGCCCTTCTAAGTGAGTGGGGCACATCGATGCTCACTTCTGAATGCCGTTCATCCCTTTTTGCATGTTCAGATTTGCCCACTTGAGGGTGCGCCAGTGTAATTCAGTAGCTAAGTCTGAAAAAAAAGTTAGTAAAATGTCTCCATTTGCTTACAGCACCTTTAAAATCACAAACATGTGAACTCTTGTATTGGCACTGCCCTAAGCCAAATATCCTGTTTAGTTGCAGATGCTCAAACTGGCAGCGTTCAGGAGGTATTTGGTCTTTTTCTGCTTGTGTGGTCTTGTCTTGAAAAGCATAACTACTTTTTTCCTGTTCGCAGCACATTTAAATGGGATTGAGGCCAATGGGATTACACACTTACTGTAGTTGGTCTTTTTGTCTGAGGTTTGCTGTTGGTACATGCTACTTTGCCTTTTCCTGAATACATTGACTTTGGTCTCATATGCCAGCGGGTCATTTTTAAAGCACTTCTACACAATATGCATGTGGTCTTTATCGAGCTAATGGAGAGGGTTTTGCTTTTTTACAAAAAGAGCAACAGAATTTTTTTCTCTCTCTCTCTGATGAACACAGATGTTATCACCTGCAAGAAGTCTCTACAGACCCTTAGCGGTGACCCCAGGTTTCTGTGTCACCTATTTTAGTATTCTGTTCGTCCCTTTACACTAATCACTGTAAGAGACCTACTGCTAGATAGAGCAGCTGCTGAATTTCTTCTTTTGGATGGAGATCTGAGTGTTTATTCTTTTCTTCAGTTCACATCAGAATTAATGCATTTACAAAATAAGCACACATGAATATTGTAATAACAAAAATGTTGGTTTTCTTTGAGCCCCAACGACTCATTTAGCTGATTTGGGAGCAGTTTATCTTTAACCAAACTATGAGATACTTAAAAGGATACTTTTTAGAAGACTAGATGACTTGTGACTTTCCAATTGACTGCAAAGTAAATTACACTGTCAAGGTCCAGCAAAGTATGAAAAACATCATCTTTCATCAGCGGTTCAATCTGAATGTTATGAAGCGACAAGAATACTTTTTGTACGCAGAGAAAAAAGACTTTATTCAATAATGTGTCTTCTTTGCATCTCTCCGCAATCACTGTAGCACCACTTTGAAGAACATAAACTATAAACGCACTACGTACACTGTTCTGTGTCAGCAAGGCCACAAGGATATTGCATTCAGTGGATATACTCCTAAATTGCACTACAGTGATTGTGGAGAGACACAGAGAAAAAATATTGAATTGAAATATTGAATTGTTTTTTTTTTTTCTTTGCGAACAAAAAGTATTCTAAGACATTCATATTAAAGCACTGATGGCAGGTGGAGTAGACTGGTGATGTTTTTTATACTTTTCTGGACCTTGGAAGTGTAATTTATTTTTGATAACGGACATTTCTTAATTTATGTCTCAAGGTAAGGTTCTTTTAGCTACATTTCAATAAAAAAAAATAAAGTTCAAAGTCAACTAAATTGTGTTTATTTAAATAAAGTTGTCATAGTTGTGCTGTATCGTGAATAAAACACAACTGCGGTCAATGGGACAGTCACAAGACTCCTGGTTTTCATCTGAAATATCTTAAATTGCGTTCTGAAGAGGAATTAAGCTTTTTCTAGTTTGGAATGACATGGGGGTTAGTGACAAAATGTTCATTTTAAGGGTGGAGTAACCCTTTAACTACATAGATATACTATCAGTTACGTTGTTACGGCTCTAATGCAACTTTTCAACTGCTCAGTAAAGATATACAAGCATTTTTGAAAGTTTAAAGTCATCTAAATAAGTAATCATTACTTATTAATTTGCCTTAAAGCACTACTAATCAGCAAATAGCCATATCTTCTAAAGCACAGACTTCTTATTCTCATCTTCTTATATTATTCTTTATTCATTACTCCTTTAAACAGGACTGTAAAAAAACTCTCTTAAGAATTTAATGAATTAAACATCATGTTAGCTAGAAACATCTGAGTTTATTTAATTACTTTTGTCTAGTCTCAAGAGATGTTATCCGATCCAAAAAATCCCCCCTCTCCCTATCTGTTGCTCTTAACGTCTCTGTATTTTTTTTTTTTATCTTTTTCCTGTTAACATGTACTCTCATAAAATCTTTGCGATATAACAATGACAATAATAAAAGTAAATATTTCAGTCAACGTAGTCGTAACTGAAACCATTTTAAAGTATTCATAATTGTATATATTTGTTATATATTGAAAAGTTTTGGGGCAGTATTATTTTTGTTTTTAATGAAATTGATACACCGATAGTTACGAACTGAGAAATTATAGATTGTTTGACATGAGAGACCATTGTTTTTTAAGCATATATGAGCAAGAGAGACGATAAAATTGTTAAAACACCTGTAAAAAGCAGAATGCAAAGTGATGTACCATCCATCAAGAATAGCAAATTAAGATAACGATCAGCCAGAACAGCAGGAGCCAAAACAGAAATGAGAGGAAAGAGAGAAAACGAGAGAGTACTGAATAAGCTTTTAATGACAACATGTTGATTATACAGTACAAACTATGGCTCAATCAGTTTCTGGTAAACATCTACAGTTAAAGCGTGAACATTTCTATCGGTAACAAGAGTGCATAAATTTAGACAGAACAGCATTTGAGTGTCCCCTTGCCTTCACCCCACTGAATAGAAGAGCCAGTGCCAGGAATCACAGTCGGATGATGGTTTTGGGAAGCTCTGCTGTAACTCAGCACCGAATCAGAGTGCCAGCGGCGAGGTATCAGAGCGGGCAGACACTGGTGACAGATGTCTAGGGGGCTCTTCCTCTCCGATACAGGCTGAAGATAGCATCCTGGGCCACTGCCAAATCAGCATTGAGTTCACATTTGCAATAAGACACCATCAATCAGGAACTCCCTGGCTTGCGCCTTAAACCCATGTTTAAACAAAGAAACAGACATTCATGAACCGCCTCCTAAAGACGCCACAAGTTAAAGACAGGCAACTTTTCTGTGCTGGCATATTTCTTATTACTGAATGTAGAGCACACAAACTTGCTATTTAGAGACAGGTACATACTATAGTATTATTATTAAGTGTGTGTGTGTATGTATATATATATATATATATATATATATATATACACACACACACACACACACACACACACATTTCCAAAAAGAAAGAACAGTGTTTGGGAAAGAACTATTCTTTTTTAGAAAATATGTATATTTAGTTTCTTTGGATTCTTTGATAAAGAGAATGGTGAAAGATTTTATTTTGAAATGGAAATGTATTATAAGTGTCTTAACTGATACCTCTGTTAGAAGTATTAGTTCTAAAAAATAAAGAAACAATTAAAACTAAACTAAATAATTTGACCCAGAACTTTAAAAGTGTATATAATCCATACTAATAGTAATCCCATCCTGCTTTGCAGCAATGAGTGCACGAGAGACTTGTACTTGTGCTAAAAGTTGCTTTTAAGCTGCTACGTAGTTGTAAGTCTGTCTGGGTCGTGGATTTGACACCGTCACCTAGTTAACGCTTATCAACAGCAACCTGAGCTGTGCCGCGTTGAGGTAAGCCGCATCTGTCCCGGCCTGACTAGAAGTCAAACCATCAGCCGTTGACTCTGTGATCAGCGTCGGCCTGACCCACCATGAAGAGATATTGAAGAGTGCAGATATAGTTCATCAGCAATCTGATGTTCTCAGCTGTCCGTGTGTGAATGCGGTTTCAGATGCATTAGGGTTATTATACACTCCCACCCAACACTGTAATCTCTTAATCTGCTGAGGACTGGAATCACAGGCTGCATCTGTCAGAGCGCTTGACGGGGGAAGAGGCCATACACCTAATGTGTCAACACACCCCACACAAGCGTTTTGTGACTTCCTGTGAGACAGCATTTCAAATCTGCCAGTTTATGCCAAGTCAACAGCCAAAACACTGACCACGAGCATGAAAAACCACGCACACACTCATCCATTAGCGCATCTCTGTACTTTGGACAAACGCTTCATTCCCTGACGCACACCCCATCTATCTGGTCTCATTCCCAGCTCTCCTTCACACGCCACGGACCTGGCTGAAGGACGCGGGACTGGGGAGGGGGGCTTGATAATGATGCAGACACTCCCATAACTGCAAATGGACTTCGCTACATCAGCCGAGCCAATACGCAGACACAAAAACATTGAGAACAACACACTCACACAAGCGTGAACTGGAGTTGTGCTTAATAATGCTAATTGGTTGAAAATGGTCGGGTTTATGTTGACAGTAATGAAGACTGATGCTCTGGTGTGTCCTCAAATGTGGGAGACGCCAGTGTGGGTATAAATAAATACTGTTAGCGCTAACCCAGATCTGAAGTTTTGTGTACACACATAAAAGGAGACAGAATATAGTTCATAACACACATATTACAGCAAGCCACTGGAATAAAATTAAATTCAAAAATAAAAATAACGTAGAAATAATAAACTTTATAAATGTTCAGTATAACGATAAGTATATAGTATAATATATATATATATATATATATATATATATATATATATATATGTATATATATATATATATATATATATATATATATATATATATATATATATATATATATGTGTATATATATATATATATATATATATATATATATATATATATATATATATATATATAGAGAGTTCCATTCCTGGATTCTGACTGCAGCTATGTTTTATTGTGATACAGCAAGGCTATGACTGCTTCAATACACTTAAACGCAATTTAATTGACTAACTTTCCATAGAAGAAAGGAAGTTGTGCAAATTTTGCTCAAAGTGATTTGGATTTTCCCCAAGTTTACACTAGTGTGGCTATTTGAGTGATCTGATTTGATCCGAGGTGAACTTCAAGCTTTAAGAACCATTCACCTAGAAGTAGAAGGAAGATGAGCCTAAAGCATATATTTATGGCCACTTGTTGCTGTTTGTTAGCATGTCTTTACATTAAGCGTGAAAAACGACAGTCTTACGAAGCGAGGCTTCAGGGTGGGGGGGTTGGGGTGCAAACAGAAGGAGTTTACATTCAGCAAAGGTGCTCGGCAGAGCCGGGTTGAGTCGAGCATCTGCTCTCATTTTGGAGTTCGTAGAGAGAGCCGTGCTGCTCGCGGCCCAAAGAAGGCAACGAGCCAGTGTGTGAGCTTAAGGGGGTTAAGGCCACACACAAATACACACACACTAACAGAGAGAGAGAGAGAGAGAGAGCACTGCTAAGTGTGATCGGCTCTTCACTGCTTGCTCTGCCATGTTAGCTGGAGTTACACTGTGCCAACTGGGCCAGGATGAGGGATTGTGTATGACATGCACGGCTGTCCGGCGTTAAAGCCGTTTAGTCCTTCAGACTGTGTGTGTGTGCGCGCTGAGAGTTATCTACACATATAGTGCTTACATCTAAATATTCTGTCGGCTTTCACACACACCAGGTACCAAGTGGCTGATAACGATGTCTGGCAGGTGCCAACTGGATAGCGGGATAATCGGACCAATCTTCATCCCCTTGAAACTGCCTGTGGGTTTTTAAGGAGGAAGGCACAAATACGCAGTTGGCCAGATTGTTGGTCTGTATCTGTGAAAACTGAAGAAGATTTGACTCATTCGGTTCAAACATCACACGTTCTCACTTCCTCACCCTCAGCTGATCTCTGTTTGGTGTCCATTTGATTTTGAGCTCTAATTGAGAGATACGGTACATGAGAGGGGGATCAGGCGGAAGGAAGGATCGGAGGGAGATAGAGTAAGCGGATGAAAGCCAGAGGCCCAGCAGGGAGCTTCCATCTCTTGATCTTTTCTATCTATTTTCTGACCGCCTTATTCATATGGAAGCGCAGCAATATCAATAAGTACATTAACTCACCTGCTTTGAACTCGTCACATAGTGAGCGACATTCAGCCAACGCTAAGATAGTATAACATGAGATGATAACAGCTATGATTCTTAATAGTTCCACTTTCTTCCAAACAGCTAAACGGAAAGAACTTGAGCAAGCAATTCTGGGAGAGGACGAGATGGTTCTTTAAACCTTGTGGTTGGACATTATGTGCTAAGAGAGATTCAAAAATTTAAGTAATTTTCTGATCCTCATGGCGTTCTAATTCTGTATGGATTTCTTTGCTCTTTGAAGCACAAAAGAAGATATTCTGAAAGAGGTTGGTAACCAGAAATGTTTCGTTACTATTGAATTTGTTGTCTATAAACTGGAATTCAATGGGAACCGAAACTTCTTTGGTTACTCATGTCCTTCAAAATATATTTTAAATTCTACAGAGAAAGGAAAGTCAAAGTCAAAATTAAATCAACACCACCAGGCTCAACCGCTTTCTCCATTTTATAAACATTAAATATGCTGTTATTCCACCTTATTAACCATCCTGAAGGAAAATAGGTGTTGCACAATTGCACCTGTGCATAACCTTTAGCTTCAAAGACAAACGAAGAATCAATGCTAGCTCTTTGCCAGCACAGCCAAATATCTAAAGTACACAAATACAGGCTATTCTAGATCCACACACATAACGGTCACAGTAAAGCAGTGGCGTAAATCGGAAACTGCTCATTGTTGGATTAACCAGACACATGACTTCAATTAAATCATAAAAAAACCAATAAAAATAAACAAAAGACTCATTTGGAATCGTGATATTAAAAAGTCCTTCATGTATTCTCAGTATACAGTAAATAACTTGGAACTGTAAGATGATCTGTTCCTCTCATGCACATAAAATATAGTTCGCGTGGAGATACTTTTTCGAGTTTGACATTCTGTCACCATCCATTGCTCTTACACAGAAAAACACTCTTCAGGATGTGTTAACCAGCAGAGAAAAGTCATAAAGGTTTCGAAGCAGCACGAGTTGTGAATAAATGATAACATTTTCATTTTTGGATGAACTACCGCTTTAAGTGCACAGCAGCAAAACAGTCAACCATCTAAGTCAGCCAAAACACTGAATATTCTGCTGTAAATTGAGTCAGTAACACACTGCTTTCCCTGCTGAAACACTAAGTAGTGGTCTGCGCCTTCTCTGACCTTAACAGAGCATAAAGCACTAATTGCGGGCTGCACCATTAGCCATTTCTGGCATGTTCTGCAGCTGCTGATGATACATGACCTTATGCGTCGCTGTCAATAGCCGGAAGGGAAAAAGGTGCAGAGGGTCAGACGATTCACCGAGAGCGAGCCGCCAGACGAGCGCGCGCTCTCATAAACGGACAGTGTCGGTATGCGGTCTCCTTAAACCGGACCGTCACGGACCGCAAGCCTGTTTCTCAGCAATCCAGCTTTCAAAATCACAAAACTGCAAAGCGGACGCGAGAGACAATTGCAAACTAGAAAAAAAAGTGACCGGCGCGTCCTTTTTGGCGTTCCGCTCAAACGCCAGAAATAATGGGGATGATGAAATCAGCGAGAGAGATCCACATTTCCACGACTAAAGATCACACGACAGGGTCAGTTTAATCAAAAGGATTTGTCAGTGAAGCGACACGGTTGTTTAGTAGCATTTTCGGCATTCATACAAGTGTAAAAAAACAACAACAAAAAAAAACAGCCGGGGACACGGACGAGTGCTGGAAAAGCGCGCAGAGCTTGGCATATAAATGTTAGATCTTACCTGCGCTGGACAGCCTGTTCATTTCCCGAAGGAAACTTTTATTTCCCTCGGGGAGCACCTTCCAAACGCGACGCCGACGAATCGATACTTTTCTTAAAATAACTGTCGATTCCTTTAAATATATAGCATCGCACGTGAAAGCGACGGGTAGCGGATAAAACGCCTAACGCAGAGAGATAATAAGCACCGAACGGAGAGCCAGTCGAACGACGACCGTCCGCAGGGATCCCGCTGTCTTACAACGAGCACACGGAGAAACGCGCTAAGATCGCGAGTCTCTACAAACCTTCTGCTTTGATTAAGCGAAACAGAGGCGCGCGCTGAACGAGCGCGTGTGAGAGAGATCGGACGCTACCATTCACGCTGAGGGACAACTGACCGACGCCTCGAGCATCTGTCCGAGCGGATAAATATTAGAGCTGATGGGACTTATGAGCCTTCGAATCGCATTAAACCTAAGACAATGACTGAACTGTAATTTCCTTAAGGAGTGCTGTATGTGCTCGCTCCTCAGGTACATGCCCCGCGTGCGGGTGCACCTGCTTGGGATGTGAGAAGAATAAAAATTAACTCGCGCTTTTTTTTGTCTTGGAGTGTGAAAAACATCTGTAATACCGTATTCAGAGTTAGTCGGATTCAGATATCCGCGCAAGGCATAACGCAGTTTACAGTGAGCTTATCAGTATCCCGAAATAAACCGAGAACGAGGGATTGCATTATCCATAAGCAAACGAAATATTGGTCTGAAGTGAAATTTGTCTTTGGCTATAATATTAGTAGTAATAAGAATTTGTTACATTTATATAGCGCTTTTCTGGGTACTCAAAGCACTTTTTTTCCAATTTGAGGGGGTTCTCCTTATCCACCTGGTATCTATTATAGACTAAGAAAAAAAAAGTGATTATAGATTTATCAACGACCGTTATTCACAAATATCTGGCTTCTGAAAGCCACCCCGATCCGAAACAAATATGAGTAAAGGTAAAATAGGTAAAATGTATTATTTTTTAACTGGGATGACTGAGGTAAACTACCCATTAACAGAGAGACCTATAATAATTTATTAATATTGCATTTCAAATCTATTAAGTTCTACTGTTTCTGATCCCATACTGTCCTACACAAATCACGTTGTCTTTAAAATAAATAAAAGGAGGAAGATATTATGAAGAAAATTTGTAACCAGGCTGTTTTGGGTCACCATTGACTTTCATAGTATTTTTTTTCCTACTATGGAAGTCACCGGTGACCAAAACAACCTGGTTACTAACTTTCTTCAAAATATATTCTTTTGTGTTCGGCATAAAGAAATTCATACAGGTGGTATGAACCACTCGAGGGTGAGTAAATTAATTCATTTTTGGGTGAACTATTCCTTTAACAATGCCTTCTTCAATAATGTTGAGGCCAAACTGAGCTTATGGAGGTTTTTCACCTGTTGAAGAGATGTTTTGTGAAAGTCCTTTACACAAGCCGGTCATGTTCAATAATTTCATCTCATACCTGACAAGTAAATTTTACAAATAGGGAGACAGTGTAATGTCCCACACACATAGTGACTGAAGTTTGGTCTTTCGGTTGAACAAATTTGACACTCATTAGCGCTTTAATGCACCTGCGATGCCATTACTTCAAATAGGCACGAGAACAAGGCAGAAGAAAACGGGATGCAATTACAGGAAGTCATTGTTGAGCGCTTCTGCGTTATTCAATGCCAAACGAAGATCTACTACATATTTCCCTATAGGTTGGGAACATTAAGGCACGATTATTTGAGAACACCTTGTTAGAAAAACCCCATGGCTGCTCTTTGAAATGCGCATTTCATACATTTCTTACACTCTACGGGTGATTGTCTGATTTAGTTATGACACAGCGTGTGTTCCGTCTTGAGATTTGTTTGGAGACAAAGATGGGGAGGCATTCAGTTTTGTCCATGTTGGCTTGCGCCCCCCACCTGCAACAAGATAGAGGCCAGTGAGAGGGAAACTGTTTTGTACCAAGCTGTGATTCTCAATGAGGTTATTCTCTCTGCTTCAAACCAACACTGCTCAGCATGGAGTTGTTTTCCTTGTCCCGCAACCAAGATCAGTCGGCTTTAATCCATGGTTCGGTCGGTATTCGTCTAAAAGATACAATTTCAGCATTGCCACAACACTGACCATTTGTCCTCGCTCAAACCCACCTTTAGCTTTTGTTACAAACTGTTGATTTGCCTGTGATTCAGAGAAAGTAAAAGAGTGGAAGTAAAAGAGAGAGCGAGGCATGTTAGTGTGAAGGTGCCAGCTGGCACTCGCACGGTCTAAAAAAGCAGACCCGCTCAATAGCACAGAGTATGGAATATGTGGATTTGTACTGTATATACTACAAAGATATGATACTACAAAAAAGAAATAAATCAAAGAATCCTAAAAAAAACAGTGTTTGAAGTTTCCAAATACTGGTATTAAATCGGCAGGTTAGAATGATTTTTGAAGAATCATTTAAAGCTTAAGAGTGGAGGTGGCCAAAAAATGGCTTTGAAAAGGAAAATTCATCTTGCATCCAACTAAATTATATTTTAAGTATATCACAACACACACAAAAAAAATATTTTAAAGTGTGTGTGTACATGTATACACACACACACACTCACTCAGTGTAGTTCAATTTTATTTTGAATGTAAAATTTTGAACTTTCTCAAACGTTAAAAATAAAGAACGTTCACTTTATTTTGATGGTCGCTTATTACCTTTCTGTTGAAATTAAGCAAGTTAATAACACATCCATGTCAACTAACTTTCATTAGAGCGTTAGTAGATTATTAGTAGACTGTTTGAATAAGTTGACGTGTTGTTACATCATATTACAATAAAGACTTAGCAGATAATAATCAGACAGGTCTAATTTTACCCTAATGAAAGTTAGTTGACATGTAGGTGCAAAGCTGTTTACTGTCAACAGAATTTTCATAAGGTTCCAGGTTACTATATATATATATATATATATATATATATATATATATATATATATATATATATATATATATATATATATATATATATATATCTTTTATATCTATATATCTTTCTTTTTTTGTAAAACGCGTAAGCTTTACAGATCTTTATTAAAAGTTTTTAAATAATGTTCCCCATGCTTCTTCAATAAATGAAACATTTTATTGCACTTGCTATTTTGGAATAGCTCTTAATGCTTAATGCTAAAGTTTACGTCACAGTTCCAATGACAAAAATATGTTTTCCACTGCCTCTATATATATATATAAAAAAAAAAAAAAAAAAAAACACCAGAAAAAAAAAGTTGCTCAGGGTTTATAATCGCCCGCATGAACATGCTGAGCAACGAGGACTGCAGATATGACGACAGCAATAAACCCCCATGTCTGTAACGTAAGACAATGCTACAGAGAGACAGGAAGGACAGCTGATTGTCCTTGTAATCCCAGACCACATGTGACCATATGAACCCCCCAGATGTGTTCAAGATCTATTTACACATACTACCATTTCAAATTAAATAAATGCAGAAATAAGAATTCTTTCAAAAACATTTTACATTACAATATTACCAACCACAAACGTTATAAACGGTAATATTGTGAATATGCATTTTTGTAATATAATTTTAAAAAGGTTGTCTATTCCTGTGATGCAAAGCTGAATTTTCAGCATTCATTACTCCGATCTTCACTTAGTCGCATAGTCCCAGAAGTTCTGCGAAAGTCAATTTAGAGCTCGCTAAATAGACTTTTTTGTGAAAATCATGCATCAAACCATCATGCAATGGCAGTGGGTGGTCTACAGGCATGCCGTGTGATGCTGGTACTAGGTAACTAGGCATATGAAAAAACGTTTCCATAGGAGAGCCATATTTACATGCAAACAACATGCCAAAGTCACCTCGTGTCAGAGAGCAGTCTATCAGTCTCTTTCCTGCAGATACCACACCACAATACGCCTGAGGAGCCAAATAATGGCTGTTTTTGCATGTAAACACATAGTTTTGGAAGCCAAAGATGGAAAACATGATAGTCATGCTGTGCCTGTGTAAGCTTGCATGCAAAATAATGTGTGTGTGTTTGTTGGAAAGCCAGTGAAAGAGAGAAATGTCCAGGGCAGGCCAGCAGTCAGAGCTCAAAAGAGCTTCAACAAAGATATCAACTTGTAAATTCCACAAGACAACAAAGGCAATGCCAACACCATGCTAAAATGATGTGGAAGCATGAAATATTGCACACTGTACGGGTACACATGGATGTTCAATATTTCACCCTTCGGCTGCATTCCAATTCCACCAAATGCTGTATATTTATGAGCTAGAGCTTCTCTTCTGACTCCAAATGAGAAGGGCAAGGCAATCCTCTCCCTCAATCCACACCTGCTGCTATTAGATTTCCACCAAGGCTTAGAGAGTCAAAGAGAGCAAAGGTGCGCTTGTAAGCAGATGAGACTGTTAGAATCAGCACGAGGCCGAGCACAGCGAGGACACAATGGCCCATCCCTTAGAAGCTTTTTTTTTTTTTTTTTTTTCCTCGGGGTTTGTGGGAGAGCAGAATGTGCTCGCGTTTGGACGTGACTGAGATGCAGGAGTTAATTTACTTCCCACAACTGTTCTGAGTGAAGAACACCGATGTCAGCAGTGCTGAAGCTGCTTTCTTGAACCCTCATCTCCGAGGTAGCCTGGCAGAGGGGTTTTTGGGAAGATTAACTGAAGTCCTAATTCTCCTTAGCTCTTAAATCTTACAGACCCGCTAGTTTCCACCAGGAATGAGGTACATGTGGGAACAACATGGGTTTATAATCTAATCGGACTTCTTTAGAAGCATCGCTTTAGTAAAGGGCAAATTGCTTTGGTAAACTGCACTGCTACATGTTGGAATTAGTGTGGAGGAGGCATTTTGCCTCACAAACCACAATGTAGGCGACATATTCTTTCTCTCCTAATTGCTGCATGGCAACGGACATTCTAGAACACGTAAAAGGCCATTACTTACGATGACAGAAGATGACGGGAGGTTTATAGATGGCTTTGATGTGCAATGAGCATTTCCTGATTGCTTTGCTTGCATCATCATTCATAACAGTGGCAAGTTTCAGGGTTAATCATGCCACTGTAAATGCAAGCATGGCTTTATGTGCATGTTCCTAAACCGCATGTGTTAAATTTTGAGTAAGATGCATTGCACCGTTAATTATTTAATCAATTTTAATTTATTCCTGAAATGCAAATTAGCTCATTAAAAACCTAAACTTATAGAGTTACAAGTGATTAGCTTACAAAGCAGTACTGGGGCCTTGTGACAAGGATGACAAAATGACAAGGATTGCAGTTCTGTAAAAATAATAATAATAACAATAATGACATTATTATTATTGTTAGTAGTAGTAGTAGTAGTAGTAATAGTAGTAATAGTTGTTGTAGTAGTATCACACCACCATTAGAATGCTATTTTTCTATTTTTATTATGATCAATCTGCTTTTCCAGGTTAGAAATCCACTACATAGAAAGGTGAGTTTAACGAAAGATAATAATAAGGTTTGAGATTAATTATATTAATATTAACGATATAATAACACTGAAAATGTTCACCGATTTGCTTTGTTTACTTTCAAAAGTATATTCGTGCGAGCTTGCAGCCATGTACACAAATTAGAGGGTGCTGCAGGGGGTAAGTGGGCATTTATTTGAAGGGGGTTGGTTTGTGGTTGGGGGGCTGTCTCCCTCAGTAGGGGGTGGTGTTGGAGCACAGGCGGGTTGCCAGAAAGATGTTACTGAAGAGAAAAAGAAAAAAGGAGGAGATAGGAGCCTGGGAGAGAAGGATCTGGCTGAAGGGAGACGTGAGGCACAGCACAGCTGGCTCTTAATTGAATTTTTTACTCAGCACTTTCACAGCTGTTTTGCTGAGATGAATGAAGAGCTTATATCTGGCACACATCCCCTTGGACTCACACACAGACACACACATATAGTGTGCCTGCCCAGGTCACATGACTGGACGCATCCCAAGCCTGCCTTGGAGACAAAGTCTCACCCTACATGTCTGTTGGTGAGGGGTGAGCAGCTATTACCAATTCATTCTCTTTGGGAGCCGAGTGACAGGCATGCGCAGGGAATCGTGGGATTGACAGAGGAGCAAGGACTGAGATCATCGATCAAAAGGTTGATCCTGAATGCAAATAAAAGGACAAAAATGCTAGGTAGGAGCCTATCTCTGTGAGGTAAAGACAAGTCAAGGTCATGATATCTGTCGTAAATCACCAGCTCAATCATGCATATACAGGCATTCAAAACTATTTAAAACCTGCAATTGAAAATAGTGGGGAATAAATACATACCATTAATTGTTTTTAAAATAATGTTTATTAGCGACAAACTGCTTTCTGAATAAATAGTAAATAAATAAATATCATTATTTGCATTAAAATAATGCATATTAGCAATGAACTGTCTTCTAAATAAATACAATAAATTAATGAATTTTTATACTTGATACGTTATATACAATTTTTATATGATACATCATAAACTAATTTGTATTTGTATAAAATATATGGCATATTAGTGACAAACAGCATTAAAAAAAAACAAAAAAAAACATCTAAAACAAGACATTTGAGATGCCTCATTTTTTCTAGATCCACAGACAAATATTAAATTTGAAACCATGTTGGGACATTTTTGTTGTATTTTTTTTTCTCTTTAATTTTTTTGCAGACTGCTCCAGTGAACGCATATGCCATACAAGAACCTTTTCTGTTTAAATGGTTATATATATATATTAACTTTAACATCTGAAGAACATCTTTGTAGAGAAAGAGGGTTCTTCAGAGTGTAAAGAGATGGATCTTTAAACAACCTTTGACTGAACACTGCTTTGTGGAACCAAGAATGGTTCTTCTGTGGCACAGCTGTGAATCACCTTTATTTTTAACAGTGTACAATACCGTATCAAGAACCTCCTAAAAGTGTTATACGTTTGTCCTCGCTCATATGCCATCACCTGTGAGCCTTCAAAAGATTGAAAAGAAGGGGACAAAACAGTTTCTCGTACAGTAAAGCCAATTTAGTAAGCGGCAAATCATTCCACAAACAGGAACGGAGGCATAGCCACGAGTACAGCAACAGATAAATGAAGCTCCCTCCTGTATTACAGTTGCTCAGCCGTGCCGTTTAGTGCTGTATTAGTGCGATCCGGCCTGCCTCACTTGGCGATTCTTGACCACATCTGAGCCCCGTCAGCCTCTCCTCAGGACATCCCAAATGACAGTGTCTTCCGCTTCATTTGAGTGATTCCTTCACAGTACAGTTGACAACAAATGAAAGCCACCTCATTAGATCCCTAAGCCCTGAAGCTAATGGGCCACAGAGAAAACAGGACTCAGCTCCATCCATTAATTATAATAATAACAATACCCAAGCTCCTTGGGCAGCTATTTGCTTTTCTTTTCAATTAATTTCATCACACACACTTGAGGCAGAAGACGCAGAAAGCGTTCTGTGAGCTCTGCAATTATAGTGGCCGTAGCAGTTGAGCCGGACGCTCTTTGGGATCCACGGGAACAGATACTGGAGGGTAAAAGCGTCCCGGTGTGCTGCCCAAACGGCGCTGCAGAAAGAGGGAGCTATTCAGCGAATTCGTGCCGGGGCCCACGAGAGACAAAATGGAAAGATAGAGGAGCCGTGCCAGGGAGACGGGAGAAGAGATAGACAGATACACAGTGCAGATAGAAATTTCTCCCAGAAGAGGTGAGGCACAGAGGGGAGGAGCTTTGACATTACTCTCACCTCTTATCTTCCCTCTCTCCTCCTCTCACCCTCGGGAGCTCACGCTAGGTGTTTAAACACTCCGGCGAGTGCAATAGGACATCGCTGGATAAGACGGAGAAATCTGCAGACTGGAAAATGTGTTTATGTCTGTATGTCATCCATGCATAATGCAGGGTTAGAGCTCAGCGTTTCCCAGCTCGCTCCTCACCTGTCCAGTGTATTCTCTCAGCAACTGCTACGAGAACAGAGAATGCTGTGTATAAAAAGTACCCAACTGGATAGAGAGGGGAAAAAAGAACACTTTCCTAATATATTTTGTCTTGATATAAAATATATCTTGAAATAAATATATGTTTATAATTTAAAAAAGAGAGTCTTTGCTTTTGATGAGTTTACAGAATACAGAACTAGATCAAAAGGGCCAGTAAAGACTTTTACATTGTTACTAAATGGATGAATGTTTTAAACATTTTAATAATCAAAAAATCCTGAAAAACTAATTTTAGCGTGGTTTCCAAAAAAATATTCAGTATTAAAAATGTTAACCTTTAAACATTAAAAACTTTTGGCAATTTTGATGATATTAGAAAATGTAGTCCGAGCATATTCAAGTGAGTTCTGAATGATTGCGTCATCACAGGAATACAATTACATTTTAAAACAAATTTAAAAAGATATTTAAAATGACTAATCAAAAATAACTAATATTTCAATTAAATAAATGTAGCCTCGGTGAGTATAAAAAATAAAAAAAAAAAAAAAAAAAAAAAACTTTTAAATGGTGGTGTATATATATTTGATTTGACTGGAAACGCATCCCAATCAGGAAGTGTAATACAGCTTTAAATTGTTGTTGCCATTCTTACGTTTATTACTGATTTACAGAAGTGACCCATTAATGTCATTCAATGTAACCATCGTGTCAGGCATACTTACAATAAAAATAGATTTATTGATATATTAAAAGACTAATTACTTTCAACTCAAATACTCATTTGCTGCAATTTTCGGTTTAAATTTGCCACTATACTAGTTTTTGCCTACTTGTTAGTAAGATTTTTTTTAACTCATTTCAGCAATATAACATGCTTGCTTATGTTTAAGGTCAGAATAAGCATGTCTGAATGACACTGGAACATTATTTCAACCAAATCTCGACAATTTATTCTCTTTGAAAAAGCAGACACTTTGTATGGACATAAAATCACATTTGTACATTTCTTTTCATGTGGAATTCTTAACGTCTATGACCCACGTATTTACTTTTTCTTTTTTTCTTATTGCACTAACATTTTCTGAATTGTTCAAAACACTCCTCACCAAATTCTGTTTCATATACAAAACAAGAACCCAATTTATCTTCAGAAAACTTAATTAAATCTTGAATTTATAAACTTTATTCAAGATCCGCTATCTAAAAAGAGGTTTTTACCTCAAAACAGTTTTGCTCCAAGTTAATCTTGTTAAAAAAATAAAATAAAAAAATATCTAAAGGGACAAGTTTTAGTCAGTTTGCCTGCCAGGAGGAGGTGGGCGTCGGGGAAAATGGGTGGCATGCCGCTGCCAGAATGAAATACAGAGACCTCCCAGATTGGATTCTCTTAATGAATTCAGCGGTGCTATGAAATCATCCGAAAACTGTCATTTATTTTGTCACTGGCACCAGATATATTGCCGTACACAAACAAACCAGAGAGAGAGATGGCATTTTCACTCTCGCGATGCGTTGTCGTGAGGCAAAACCAACAAGTCTGACAACATATGCTTCCTGCGTTCTGCTTGATAATGGAGCATGCGGATTACACACAGACACATGACGGACTGCCATGTCAGACAGCCACAGACATGACTTGGATCAAATGAGAGGTGAGGGTGTTTAAACACTCTCCGCATCATCTTTAGATGTAAATAAACACGTCAACAAAGTGTGACAAATCTTGATGCCAACAGCTGATACTGGTTGAAGGATGTAAAGATGCGAGTCCTGAAACCGAAAATGCTGTTCTAATAACTGCCATAAAAAGATGCATCACTTAGCCTACATTTTCTGGCATATTTTGGCACTATTATCAATCTCAAGCCGGAGTTCTGAAAACACATTATCTCACATTTATTGTTGCAGTCCATCTGGCTGCCCAAGTTCAAACTCCATGATGAAAAACTCAGACAGATGAGTCATGAAATGAAAGTGAGGTAATAAGGCAATTACAGTCCAATCAGTGTATATCTGTCCTTCCAGAACAGACAATTTAGTGGATTTTATTCTATGAAAATACATATATTTATCTTGCGGCTTGGTTTTTTTTAGTTACCAGCAGGTGTGCGACACTTGAGGAGGACAGACCTTTTGAAATGGATGCAGTGTAAGCTGGAATAACACTCGCTCATTCTTTCCTCTGTCAGTGTTTGTGTAGACTAGACTTGTGCTCTTCTCAGCAAAATTATTTGTTCAGCCTAATAAAAGCTGTTATTGGTCTGAAATACGATTGATGACCAACGCAAACTTGCAAAACTTCTGCAGCTGAGCGTGGATAATGAACTGGAAACTAATACACAAACATTCACGCCGAAAGATAGATTTGAAACACTGCTATCGATCAAAAGCCCATGCAAGCAAGATATTTAGCAGAATGTTCAAGCTGCTCTTTGCTATGTAGTTTAAAGGAGATATGGACTAGGAATGGCCGTGGTCGGTCTGCTAGATGACTATTCCATTAATGAAAGTTTGACTAAAGAGCACACGGCTGAACACTTACATTTGGTTAAACTGATGGCTGCCACGCATTAGCTATGTATGTCTCTTGAGAGCCTAAAACCATTTGAGGATGATGAGGAGAAAATGTGTGTCTCTGCAAGTGCTTATTCCAACGATGTAGTCCCATGGAAATGGGTCCAATTTTCTACCTGAAATCACGCCCATGACTGCTTTCTGAAACAAGATGAAGTTTTGGCTAGGCAAGGAAATGAAGCTTGTCCTTGCCCATCAATCAGACAGCGTGCAGACAGACAGCTGTTTAATATACAACCACCATTAGAAACCTCTCTCTCTCGCTCTCATGTCTTTCCCTTGCCCCCTTTCTATCTTTCCATCTCTCTTGCTCTCTTTCTGTTCCCCGGAGACAGACCTCAGGTAAAATGCCGTCTATCCAGCAACAGATTTCATAATAACATCGCCTCCTGTCTCTTCTGAACGTGTATCAAAACTTTTAATATGCTTGGTCAGGAATGCACAGGGTCCAGAAGTGAGAATAGCTAAAGTTCAAGAAATAAGTAAAGCAAAACAGAATGACAAACAGAATTCAATCAATCCAGCTTGACTGAGGAATAGTTCACATAAAAGTGAAGGCATTAATGTTTGCCTACAAAACCCCCTCTGGCTCTGCACCCCCTTAACCTGAGCTCACTTCTTCAGACTTAAGTGCCTTCTAGAAGCTTGTGTTCTGCAAGTGAAAGCATTATTGTCACAGACTTTGACATTAACTGTTCTCTACTGGTGGAATGACCTGCCCCAACTCGATCTGAGCAGCTGAAACCTTATCTAGCTTCAGGAAATTGGCTAGCACTTTATATTCTAATTCTATTTAAAAAAATTCCCCATTTTAGCCTCGCACTCATTTATTTACTGACTGCTCGTTTTCTAAAAAAACGCTACCTTCTCCATTCTTTTTGTGTTCTATCTGTTTTCATTTTATTTATTATACAATTAACAAAAAGCAAAAAAGGCCTCTGACACTAGCTTTCTCTGCTCTCCTATTCTGTTTTCTTTTTATTAATTTATATGATTAAACTGACTGAAGCTCGTCACATCATTGCTCTTCACAATCACACATTCTGTCAACAAAATTTAAAAGACATGAATGAATGAAAGGAATATTATCTTGAAGAGAAAAAATTAAAAAATATTGTAAAATTTAAAAAATTTAAGAAAAATTTGAAAATGAGTTAATTTTAGGAAAGGTTGTTTATGACAGGTGTTTTCTTTAGCTCATCTATGATTTGAATCACGCGTCAGATTCATGTCATATTATAGTTTCATTTATACATGTATTATGTTTCAGTTCCTCATGAAGTTACTGGCCACTGGTTTATTTACTTAAGTCAGTATTACTTCAGTACTTCACGATTAGGTGAATTTCCGTCCTTGGACTTTCAGTAGACTGCCTCCCAATCATGACTTCAGCACGTTAAGCCTGCTGGAATGTTACACCCACCGCCTTGGGGTTTTTTTTTTTTTTCTTCTTCCCATACTGGGCTGTAATTTGTTGCGTAACTGTCATGGTTTTGCTTGATGAAATAACCACTATCATTCTCTCGTGTTTCTTTTTTTCTTTATTCTTCTTCTTCACCCTGATAAGAAAAACTGCAATTTCATTTGATTCATACAAAGAGTTCAGTCTGTGCAGAGACACAATGCACGCTCAGACAATCAATATTTCCCTGGCTCTCCCTCCCATCCTCCTAATATATTGAAAATGAAGTTAGAAAGATTGATTCTGTACGCGGTGCTACGGGCCAATAGAAAATTAAATGAAAATGTAAATGAACGCTGTTTTGTTTCTCCAAAGTTGCACAGAGAGGTTTTTGCTGTCCTCAATTTGTATAATTTGGTATTTGTAGCCATTCACAGATACAGCGTGACTCCGCGAGCTAGTTTTGATTATTTATGACCCTCGCTAATACACAAAGTGTCAGGACAATGTGATGACAGGAGGTGGGGTGGCTGAATACATTGACTTTTTTTTTAATATATTGAATTATCCCCCCTTCTTATCTGTTCTAGTGTGTTTTGCATTCAGTACAGACACGTACCTCATTCAAGAAACTATCCGTCCTGTAGCGATTCAGAATGCCTATCATTAAGCTTTAAACGTGTAGCTATACATGCACGGACATTATTTGAGCATCTTCATACGCCTGAAAAAAAAAGTAGAGGTGGAGGCCAGCGATTTAACAGACATAGGAAAGCGTAGTCTTTTGTTACGCAGACGTCTTAAGCTATATCTGCTCAGATGGTACGGTACATCACCATACTGTAATGGCTCTCATTGTTGTAAGGGATCTGAGTCTAAATGGCAGTGTGGGGGGACGTTTCTGTACTAAACTGCCTTTCTGATGACTGCTCGCACTTTATCCTGAACACCTGCTTCCTGACATGCTCTCCCAATCTCCCAGACTCCCCATTAAGCAGAACATTGAGGGCACAAGAAAATCTGACATAAATCCTCAAAAGAAAGGGATATTCCTGCAGATTAAAACACTCTCCAGGAAATGCAGAGACAAGTCTGCCATTAAAGCCCATTTAATCCTCTCTGGAACATGACGGGATTGTTACAGTACAGCGGAGATTGCCAGAGGAGATAGACGCAGTGCTCAGGCATCTCTATTTCCCCGTCCACTGGCGCCGTTTCCTACGCTCTATTTGTAAAGTCATCAAAGAGGGAAATTGAAAAGAAAGGAGAATGTCTGAAATGTGTTTTTGAATGTTGCGAGGCAAAATCTCATGCTCTCTGCCCGTCTCTCGTCTAGTCTACTTCCAGACTTGGGGAATAACGGAACATTTGTAACAATCAGGACATAAATGTAGGTGTATTTAGTTACGGATCCATTTGTTTAAAAATAGGGAAAACAAGCAGAATTCTTATGTTTTAAAGAGATTAGTCATTCTATGAAACCTGTACGATTTGAGTCCCTCTGACCTTTTTAAGTGTGTTTTATCCATCAGTCACCAAAATCTAAAACACAAAAAAGCTTTTGTATTCATTGAAAAGTCTCCTTTAATGAAGTTTAAAAACACGGCATACATTTTATCTTTATATTAGTTATAAAGTTTCTGTTGACACCACCTATTTTGTCATGTCCCTCATGGCCTTCTGCAAAAAGTGTACTTTGCACATGAATAATTACATGAGAAAAAAAAGTTCTTTATTTGAAGCACAATTCTATAAGAAAGGTAACTTGCTGAAAAAGTATTGGTGCTTAAAGTGCTTCACTGCGCTGAAATTTAAACTTAAAACATCTAAAGATAAATTTAATAAAGAAAATCTAAATTAGTCAGGGAAATGTATACAATTTATCCCTTTTAATTTCAGTGAGCTCTGGGCAGGGACGGTTCTAGGATTTCATCTTTGTTGAGGCTTAGCCTTCAGAGAGACCATTAGGCAAGGCAAGTTTATTTATACAGCACATTTCATAGACAGTGGTAATTCAAAGTGCTTTACATAAAGTAGATTAGTCATTAAAATAATCATCACAGCATTAAAAATAATAAAACTCAAAATTATATAAAAATGTATTTAAAATTTAAAAACAGTTAATACAATAAAAAAAATGATTACACAGGAAAAACAGTGCAGTCAGTTCAGACATAGCACAGTGATCATTCAACAAATCCAAAGCCAAACAGATGAGTCTGGATTTAAATGTGGCTAATGTTTAGCACATCTGATCTCTTCTGGAAGCTGGTTCCAACTACGAGCGGCATAATAGCTAAACGCAGTCTTCCCTTGTTTTCAGTGAACCCTTGTTATTTCTAACTGACTCAATCCTGATGATCTGAGCGCTCTGTTTATATTCAGTGAGCATATCTACAATGTAGTCAGGCCATATGCCATTAGGTGATGTATAGATGAGTAAAAGTACTTTAAAATCTATTCTAAATGTAAGCCAGTGTAGGACCCGAGCACTGGTGTGATATGCTCAGATTTTCCGGTTCTAGTCAGAATCCTGGCAGCAGCGTTCTGGATGAGCTGCAGCTGTCTAATGGTCTTCTTAGGAAGCCCAGTGAGGAGACCATTACAGTAATCCACCCTACTGGTGACACAGGCATGAACAAGTTTCTCCAAGTCTTGATTGGAAACAAAACATCTAATTTTTGCAATGTTTTTGGGTTGGCAGTATGCTGATTAGTTACTGCTGTGACATGACTACTAAAACTAAGCTCTGTCTCCAGAAGCACACAGATTCTTGACTTGATTTTTAGTTGTGTGACCCCTAGAGTCAAGGTATGCATTCACCTTGAAAACTCTTTCCAAAAGCAATGATTTCAGTTTTCCCTTTGTTTAACTGAAGAAAATCCTGGCACATCCAGCTGTTATTTATCAATTCATTGGCATTGGGAGTCAATAGGGCTATAGTCATTTGGAGACATAGCTAGGTAAATCTGGGTACCATCAGCATAGCTGTGATAGGTAATTTGGTTCTGTTTATCTGACTTAGTGGGAGCATAAACAGGAGCGGAGCAAGAATTGAGCCTTGTGGGACTCCGCATGTCAGGGATGTCCACTTAAGACTTACGCTCACCTACACTAACCTCTCATTATTAAAGAAGGATCTGAACCGTTACCATCCGAGTACCATCTCACCATATCCATTTGTGTTTAAGAAGTTATGCAACTGATTAAGTTACCTTTTCAATAATCTTCCCTATGAAAGTATATTGGTCTGTAGCTGCTCAATATGGTGTTATCAAGATTGCTCTATTTCAGAAGGGACTTAAAAACTGCGGTTTTCAGAGTTTGGAAAGGTCCCAGAAAGAAGTGAGGTTCACCACTTCTAAGAGATCTGCTTCGAAACAGTTTAGCACACTTTTGAAAAAAGAAGTGGGCAGTATGTCAAGATAACAGGTTGACAATTTTAGGTGCTGTACTTCTCTTCCAAAATTTAGCTATCAATTTCTTCAAAAACAGACATAGCATCTTATTTTTTGTGATTTCAGTCAATTTTGTGTGACCTCTGCACTAGATGGTGTCCAAATTGCATTTCTGATATTATTGATCTTAGAAAAGAAGGAACCAAACTTTTTGCATAGTTACTGAGGGGCTGAAACGAAAGTAATACAATATTTTATACTTCTGACTCATTTTTTTTTTTTTTTTTTTTTTTTTAAAAAAGGGTTTAATCTCAGTGGTAAATTAATTACTTTTCAGTGATCTACAACATTAAATAAAACTGTCTGCTAAACTAATAGCTACATTTCATATGAAAGAATCCCATTATAACATGTACACATGAAAAATGTTGAAACACCAGATGGAACTATGGGGCACCATTGTGCAGCAGAAACAACAAAAAAGTAAACTCAAGGCTGATCTGTGTAAATGTATAGGGCTCCATATTCACTAAATCCGCCCCTTGTTAAAAGAGCTATATAAATACACAGCTACATATTTAATAATTTAAGGTTGGTTGAACTCAGTGTGAAATGTTCAGAGCAATCATAAGACTACAGATTTTAGTTGAATTCTAAAGTTAAGCCACTTTTTCGATCAAAAATCATGAGGTCGCTGTCAAAAGCTAAAATTTCAGGCTTTAGCATGGGAAACATGTCAAATTTTATGTAACTTTTACATTTGCAAATACTTAATTTGTGTGAGGGACATCTAATTAAAAGGAAAATTTTGATTTCATTATGAACACATTTTATAATTATATTCAGAGAGCTCCCATAGTGTCCATAACAAGGTTGAAGACACATAGTGCCCAAAATAAAGGAAGCTTCTGTTCATCTCCTCAGTTTGATGAGAGTATGAGGATCTGATTAAACATGAACAGCGACCTGGTGGCTCTCCAAGGCTTCTGACAATGTCTGATCACCTCTTACTCTCACAAATGTGCAAATGACACTCCGGTCAAACACTGACACACTTCTCAAACCAACATCTTAAATTTACTAGAAACTTCCACCTTGCCATTTTAGCAGCAAAGCAGCATATCAGAATGATTTCTAAAAGACCAAGTAATGATGTTGAAAATCCAGCTATTTTTAAATGGAAAAGTCATTATAAAATAAACATTATAAAACATTATAAACCTCTTTCAAAAACTTGGGGTCACTGACCCCAAACTTTCAAATGGTAGTGTACATTTTTTCATTAATTTTTGTGGCACAAAAGTGATAAAAAAACAGATAATAAAAATGATATAATGCATAGAATCTGCTCTTCACTCCACTAAAAAGCTTCCTTTGTCAGGAAGTAAAAAAGGAAGAAATATGAAATTGTCCCCCTTTAGCCACAAAGAAAACACTGAGGATTTAGCTCACCGCCTCCCAGACGCTCCATCGACTGGCAAACAACGCTCATGAGTGGACCTGGAAAACACTTTGACTATCAATTAACACCAACGCCTATACCTTCCCCCAGTCTCCTGCCATACCGAAGCAGCATTCACTGACCTCAAGAACAATGCCTTTGAGGCCTGGCAGTCACATGATTTCTAACCAGAAACGGAAATTTCTTTAAACAGGATTTGTCCTGCTCTTCAGACAGTTTCCTGCACTCCCAGTCAGCTTTAACAATCAATCTAATGCCTCTTCCCTCAAGGTTTGCATAAGCCAGTGTCTGAGGAGTAACACAAGTGCCTTCGCTGCTTCTGATTTATTTCTTTCTGCATGAAGATGAGACGCTAACAACCTCCCCTCGGACTAGGAAGCGCTGATAATACACTCCGTCTGGAAACATTTGAGTGCTGTGACTCGTCCCATTCAGTCTCTGATGCGAACAGAGGGAACGCGGCCATAGCACTAAAGAGGAGGTTTCTAAAAATGTTTTATCCCTTCCTTGAATTACAATAGACAAATATAAAACCACAGTGCAAAGAAACTAATGCTTCAAAGTCACAAGATAGAAGAGGTCAGTCTTATTAAACAGCTGAAGTCAAATATCTAGACAGAGTGGAGTGGATTAATGCCACAGAAAATCAAATCAAGGTCAGTACACATGACCCGTGCGCCCATTCCAATCTATTGTGCATCCAAAGAAATGGTTAAGAGCGTCTTGGCTTAAATGAGTCTTAAGCAAAAATTTACTTTCTTATTAAATATTATAGAGCTGAATATAGAACACAGATTCCTATGACTATTTAAGATTTTAATTATTAAAAATTACTATAATATTATATTAATACTATGTCATATATAATATTACATTTTATTACTATTTTTTAAGATCTGAAATTTGTTATTACTACTACTACTACTACTACTACTACTACTACTACTACTACTAATAATAATAATAATAATAATAATAACAAAAAACAACAACAATAACTGTGTGCAATGCTAATTGGGAAAAGTACTTGTATTAGGGGTAGGAATCTTCAGGCACATCACAATCCGATCTGATTCCGAGAGTGATAACTCGATTCCAAAACAATTCTTGATCTACATCTTTTCACCATTTAATTCTTCTGCTGTGGAAACGCATCTTTACAACATTACATCTTTACATACAGCATTGGAGTCTCTATGTTTTCTGTTTATAGCTGAAATATCTGTGTTAGTACTTCCATCTTAAAAGTAGAGGTGTGAATCCTGGTTTCAAAATTCAATTCTATTAAATCACATTCCCAGTTTTCAATATTACCGTGCATGTTCAAAATTTACTTTGTACTAATATATATATATATATATATATATATATATATATATATATATATATATATGTGTGTGTGTGTGTGTGTGTGTCATTTGATTTCTACTGATGTGATCCTAGACAGTGACAGCTTTAAAAGGCTTCTTGCAGACTAATGCACAGATCTATTTGGATACATGTGTTTTGTCCTGCTCTGAAAACATAAGTGACTCGACGTATCAGTTTCGTATAAAAGTATTCGAAAATGCAAGTGCATTTAACCACAGCCGCGATCAGCTGTTTCAGGACAAGCGGACACAAAGCGCACGTGAAAGTCTGTCAGTGCACACATTTTGTGCATCTAATAGTTCAAAGGGTAGAAATAAAAGCATATCTAAAGTAAAACATGGGGAGTGTAGCCACAAACTGTCAAGCAACATGCATGTGTCTCAAGGCTGTGGAAAAAAAAATCAGAACTGGTTCTGAAATATTTACAATTGATTCAGAATTGTTGAGATAATTGTGATGCATTGGAGAATATTTTTTCTCCCACCGCTAATAAATATACATGTAATAGTTCACCTGCAAATTATTTCAGTCATTTGCCAAAATAATATTGCTAACTTTTTTTTTGTAAAATGCATTTTCATTTCCTTTTTTATTTTTGTAAATGTTTTAATAATACAACTCTGTGTTATTATTATTAATATTACACACACACACATTCACTTGATCAAACAGTCCAACCACACAGACTTATTTCCATTCCTCTTCTTCTCTTGTTAAGCATTCTGTTTGGAAATCTGTTTGGAAAAAGTAAAAGTGTGTTGTGAATGCTATCAAATTCCGACTTACAGGGTCAGACTAATACATTTTTGAACAGCACTTCTAAAGAAGAGTTCTTAGTGAGTCTGGGATGGTCGAAATATTAGTGTGGTTCATAACCAAGCCTCGTGGGTCGGACGTGCAGGAGCGCCATTACCGTGTGTGTCATCTCTATGAATCAGCTGTGATTGGCTGTGTTTGAACTTCTGGTGCAGAGGAGGGCAGAATCCTCCAGACACTGAATAATCTAAAGGCTGAGATGATGCAAATTATCATCCTGCATGGAGATGCATGCCTGTTGCTATGATTTGAGGCCTTGCTAGCGGATGGTGTAAAGAAACCTAAGGTTGACTCGCATGCAAACACAAGCGTCAATACACTTCCTTACTATACAATAAGCAGCCAAAGATAGGCTTACAAACAGTCCGATGTTTTATTATAGCATTATCCTCTATAATAAACCCAAATGATACATAACAAACCTATAAACACATTTTTAGCCCAGATAAATGCATCGGTCAATTTAACCCAGCTGATGGATTCAGGAGAAATTGGCACACAAACAAAACCACAAAGAGCTCATCTAAAAGGAAAAAAGTTTCTCCCAGTAGAAAGCAAACATAACTAATAGAGAAAACAGTGTTCCATCACACCTCTTTAAAGAAGTGCAATCCTTTATCATGCTCCGAAGAAAATTACGAAAATTACAGGCCTCAGTACATGATTGTGTAACGCTACACTGTCTTCGCTGAATGAACGACTATTTCTCTAAAAAAAAAAAAAACAAGTGTGTATGAGAAATAATAAAGTACATTTGTAAAGTTGGCAGATTAGAGACGGCTCCAGAAGAAAATACTTAAAATAAGCAGGAACATACAGCAGCAGAGGAAGAGAGATGCCGGAGTGAATATACGCACTATATGCCTACCGGATGAACAGAAGTGACGCAAAGAGAGTCTGACCTATTTATGAAACTGGCAAGAGAGCAGCAAAGCAACATCAAAATACTTCAAAGGCTTCTTTTTAATGCCTCGTTGTGACTAAGTTGGGAAACGTCTACATATACACATACACTCTCTCTAATGTTCGTAAACAGTCTGCATTTCAAAGACCTCTTGGCAATATTTTGTGAAATAAGATGAAAAGGTGTTGGGTTGAGTGACAGAGGAACATGAAAGATGGACAGAGTGGCAGATGCTAGGGTTCTGATGACGAAATTCTGAATATGAGCATCATGAATTACTTTTTTTCTCATCTGTAACTTCAGGTTTGTGTCAGGCTTAACAAAAGTATAAAAAAAAATAAAAACATGAATGTTTTGTATTTTTCGACGCAAGTCGTTTTGCACACATTCAAACATAGGTCATTTATTTGTTAATAGCTATTTACTGTTAAAAACACCTATTATTGTCACAATTAAGTAAGTTTTCAATTGTTTTCGAACTGCATATTCAATCAGCATCTGGTGGTCTGATTCGTACCATCAAAAAGAATCAGACAATCTCAAAACAAGTCACTGTTGGTTTTTTCACATGACAATTACGGCCTGATAAACCTGAAATCAATAACAACACGATAATAAAGCAGCATGCAGAAAAGCGGTTACAGCAGTGACATTTATAGCAGCACAAACTGAAAATGTTATGTTTTTGACAAACTGTAATAGTGTTATTTTGAATATTGTGCCATTTCTGATAAGGAATACTAAGCATTATGAATTTTTTTTAATTTTAAAAGGAAACTAAACATTTCGCTAAGAGCCTTTTTTTTTTTTTTTTTTTTTTTACACAAACCAGTTAAATACTAAACATAAATCTGATAATGACGATATAATTTTCCAAAATGAAGAAACATGGCAAATCATCAGCTACAGAACTTTAAATAGCAGTATCTGACAGGGAAGCAGTACCTTGGACAGCTCCTGTGACAATGTGGGTGGTGCGATTCAGCACCTTGGACAGCGGCGCCAGCCTGAAAAGCACCACGCGTGTCCGAGTTTCAGTCTTATGGGGGTGACTGTGCTAGAAGGCCAAGTTTAGTCAAGATATATATATATTGCAACAACCTCTTCGGCTTCAAAAGCCTCGCCAAATGAGGACAGAGCGGGACACATTAGTCAGCTCAACTGGCCGACAAAAGAACAGGTCTGGAGACATGCTTTCTTCTGTCTGGGTCATGGCGCTTTATGCGCTTACACGATTCGGTTTTGTTGTGGTAGCAATTGGAGCAAGTTAAATGCGTCTATTAGCCACAAGTGAATTAAAAAAGCAAAAAAATAAGAGTTTGTTTGAAAACATAACATGGTTGTGCGTCTGTGTTTATAGGAAAGCCTAAATAACAGATGCTCTTAACTACTAACACCATGTATCTGCCTCAGTACCAACTCATCTCACATTTCAACTTGCTGTGGAATCTCTCTGGTGGATGCTTGCTTTATTTACACAGAGATAGAGTTGTATCACTGCTCATTGGCACACAAAGCAACAGAACAGACGTTAGGCAGCTCATTACTCCTGAATCACACTGATTTCGAAACCAAGAGTGACTTTCCAAACGCAGAGACACTTGATGACTAAAACGTATTGCAAGAAGAGGCTCCGTCTCTAAGAATACTTCATCTTTGCCAATTGCATTTTCAACCTGTTATTCTGTCACCTGTGGGAATGATTAAGCATTTCTGACATCAAGAGCATGTTCTGGAGTGAGAGATCACAGGAGGAGCTGATGAATGCTGATGATCATTATTCTAAATGTATAAATCTGACCGCTTACATTAAATTAGTGCTTAAAATAAATGCATTAAGATGCCAGCTTCCTTCTCCTAATGGCTTCCATGAATACATAATTAGGCACAATATTTCTTGCGTAAGACGAAATATAAGAAGCAAATTTCAATGCAATTAGGAAGCTTACGTGTGAATTTGGCCTTGAATGTGCAGGCGGGTAAAATATCCCCGAGATATGAAAATGTGGGCATGCTTTTGCCGGGTTTGTGAGTCTTGGCAAGAATAGAAAATGGGTGAACCTGTTTCATGCCTCGCTAATTCCTTTCATCTTTACAGACACTACAGCAGAGATAAAAAAAAAAAAAGAAGGATGATGAGTGCCGGCAATAAAGGAGTCACATTTCACAGGCCCGAGACTGCGTCACACAATTGTGACTTCAAAACTGAGGAGCTTCAAATGAAAATTAGCTGCTTGTCTAAACGAGACACTCTTGGTGATTTCTGATGCGAAGGCGAATGAAAAACCAAAAAGATGTTACTCGGTCTGCGTGAGATAAAACATGGGACTTTTATTAAGAGAATTTTCATCAAAGAGAAAATCACCTAGATGAATTGGCTTTAGTTTCTGTGTGCAAAATCTCTCGGCGAACTGATTTTAAGCTTACAGGGGGATTTACTTTTGCAGACGAAAGTGAGAAGCAATATGTGCTTGACATTTATTCTTAGCAAGTTCCCCCTTAGTGTTATTTGCTATATTGCGGCATCGTTGTTGGGCAGAGCACTTCTTGCCCACTCAATAAAGATCTATGGCCTCCCCTGACAACTTAAAATGTTGAATGCTCAAAGCAGCCGTTTGCTTTTTCAAAGCATGTACGCACATCCATAAAGGCACACAATGGAGTGAAGTTTTTCAAATCCATGGGAATCTGCGCTCAACCCACTCTCGGAAAAGTGTTCAGGGAACACTGGCGCTGGTGGAGAGAAAAACAAACATTAGTTTAAATGCTGGAGCCCAGCCTCACGATGCTGCCAGCCACAATCAATCCACCGCCGTGCACTTATAAAAATAGAGATGCGATCTGCGGCTAAGCTGGATCGTGGGCCGGCTGAGTGTTTTGTGTGCACCCGAGCTCCCTAGCGCTGGAGGAATGATGGGATATGTGTGGACAAAGGTAGGCCATCTTGAATTCCTGCTCCCGCTCCAGGCTACGGTGAGCGTGGCGGTGTCGGCGTGCGAGTTTGTATGTGTAACGCTGCGTTGAGAGGACGCTTCTAGTACACGTTTCCCTAAGGCTGCTGTGAATGTCCAGTGCGGGTCTCGGGACAGCTTTTTGACCCCTCCGGGCCTGTCAGCCTGTTCCCCCGCTGGTTACGTAAATACATGCCTGACGCACACAGTGAGTGTTTTCAGGGCAGGCCTGAGGTATGGCAGATTTCGCGTTCGTGAACCGACAAGGGTGACATGCTGAAACTAATGGGACGAATGACACCATTTATGCTCTTTCTCTGCACTCCATTCTAATTTATTTTTATAATAATGAAAAAATCTGCATAAGCAAACAAATAAATAAAATAGTTAAGAAAGTGCAGAGATAGTGGTATACTGGAGCATGCCAGATACACGCAGGAGACAAAAATGTTCAAATGAATCTCATAGATAAAAGGGGAGAAGCGGAGACAGCAGGGTAATAAATAAGTGCAGTCTTGTTCTATATACAAAAATCTAAATCTCGCACATAAAAGTGAATGCATTGAAGAAACAAGTAACTACTGTTGCCATTGAAATTTTTTTAAAGAATTCCAGCATAGCAGAGGACACCGTGACCAGGCGTTCAGGACAAGCTCACTGCTAAGATCTTTCAGAATTGTTCTTGAAATGTCATTCCTTAAGCCCGCATCGCAGAGAGATGTGAAGACTGTATTTAGCCAGATGCCAGAAGCACTCCACACATCAGGTGATGATAAACACATTATCAAGGAGGAGAAAAGTGCGGCCCCATTACAGGCAATGGAAAGCATTCACGGTGCATTCAATACCTGATGCAAATCCATAAAGGGTGAACTACCCAATTATGGCTGAATGGGTTAAAAAAAATGACATGCTTCCAAATAAAATGTAAATAAATAGCACCATCGTAGGAAAAAAAAAAAAGTGGCAAGACAAGCTAACTACATTTTTTCTTGCAGTGAAAATGTACACGTAATTATAAACTGAAATTGCTTTGTTTTTCTGTTGCTTTTCTGGATGAATTCGAATATTTCCCTCTGGGCTGTACAGTAATTAAAACCTTGCCCATGGCAAACTCGACAGTGGGACAACATTTATTAAAAAAAAGAACAGAAAAAAAAAAACACTTCACAACTCTTGCAAATGCAAACAAAACAATTAAAACAGTGAGTTTAAAAAAAAAGTGTGTTTCTAGAATGGCATTACCGAGATAGGAATTAAACACAGTTTGAATTGGAGATTAAGGCAGAGTGTGCAAATTGATTGTGACAGGTGGCAAATTTCAAAATGTCAAGAGGCCAGTTTCTCAGCTTTTGCATTATTGCTGGAGTATGCTGCTGGAGGAGCCCTTTTATTGACCAAATGTGTCCAAGCCTTGAGCTTCGCTGTGTTTGGACTCAAAGACATAAGACTCGCTAACACACACGGGAGCCCGGGCCTTTAGAAATATAGTACTGAAGCGAGGCAAGCGAGAGGGAGGACAGGAGGAGGAAAAACAGCTGTGTAGCATTTACTGCTCTGTGCGGTGTGACCTAGTTATCCACCTGCACTGTTCTCTTTAATAAGATTCTCACCACATTCTCATAGTTGCAAGTAACATTTACTTTATATTTATAGTTAAATAACAGAAGAAAATTATACAGTAAAAATAAACAACGGTTTTGGGGAAAAAAAAAAAGCCTCGTACATTTGAAGTCAATGATGCAATTTTGGAATAGGTCAGATACATTTATGTAGCAGTATTTTTTCTAATTTTTCATGTGTTTTTGCTGTTTAAACGCATTCAGCATACAGTAAGAGAATCTTGTTGCATGTTCAAAAACACATATCAGATCTGATTTCATTGCATCAGATTTAGGATGTAACTACCATATGTGATTCCAAATCCAAGTCAGAGATATCTGAACATTATTGATCATTGGTTATGCCTAAATACATGTAAACAACTATTTTTAATACAGTTTTTAAAGGGGTCACAACGTGGATTATTTAATGGTTTATTGATTGAAGTCATGCATTCAATAGTAAAATAACAATAATGCTAAAAACAATTGCATTTAACCATCACTCTGAACCTCTGATGTTTTAATACAAAATGATTAGATTTTCATTTACTTTAAGATTAACTGTAAAAAACATATGTATAGTGGGTCTTTATCTACTAAAAAAAACTTATCTGAAGATTATATCTCTTCATTGTGCCTCGCTGCTCAAACAGTGGGGTCGCAAAGATGTTCAACTTTCATAAAAACTTATGTCAGCAATGATACAGCAACAAAAATACAGCAATATTGTCAAATATTATTATAATTTACGATTACGATTCTTTCAGTGTCACATGATCCTTCACAGATTCTTCCAATATGTAGATCTGCCGCTCAGAAAACACTTCTTTTATTACCATCATCAATGTTAAAACCAGTTGTGCTTTTTGTATTTTTGTGGAAACCGTGATACATTTATTCATGCGTTGAGGGATAGAAGGTATAAAAGAAAAATGTATTTATTTGTTTAAAATTGATTTTTTTTGGTAACTTAATAACCGTCTTTACTGCCACTTTAATCAATTCAATGCATCCTTGCTAAATAAAAGTATTCATTTCATTTAAAAAAAAAAAAGAAAAAAATACTGACCTGAAACTTTTGAATTGTAGTGTAAGTGGATCTAGTTACATGCCCATAAACAGCAAAAACACATACAATATTGTACCAGATCTGATTTCATTGCATCCGATTTGGGCTACTATCATATGTGGTCCTAAATTCAATACGCAACCGATATCAGACCGTCTAAATAAGTCTAGATAAGTCTAAATACTCTATTTTAATAAAGCCCTATACACTACTCTACAATATTTTTTTTCTACTGACATTAAATTACTACAGACTCATACAAAAACTTACATTCATGTGACATTTTGTTAATAAGAGCATGTTAAGTTAAAATGTTAAATAAAAACATTATTAAAGTGTTAATTTGTGATGTTAACATACTGTCACTGTATTTATGTCAGCTAATAAACTGGTATGTAATTGTATCAACAGTAATGGTTTTACTATGTGTTAAGACTATGTGCTAGACGAAAATATAACAAGTCTTTTAATCTTCCAAATACCAAATAAACATAGTTACAAGCAGGCAGGCAGACAAGGCTAGAACTACACGTATTAACGACGACGACCGGACAAACTGGACTTAAATACACAAAGCAAATGACTAAATTAACAAGACACACCTGAAGACAATGATACGATTAACAGGAACGCAAGATAGGGCACGCAGAGCACATGGGACAAACAAAACAACAACAAGGAGTCCAAAGACGTGACAAAGACGTTTGTGTGTTTTAATTAATACATTTATGTGAGGAGCTTTATTACATTTCATACGTGCAGGTGTCATAATATTTCAGAACTTTAAGGCAATTTTCCCAGTTCTTTATTTCCTCGCTAACACACAAGGTCTCAGAGCATGAGTAAACACCTAAGAGTTCAATCTCTGACTGAGTGCTGGCAGTTCAAGGACACCGTGAGGGGGTAAACACTCCTCTAATCTCATCTGACACACGGTATACTGCAAAAGCCTGCTTCAAATGTCTGTTCACAAAAGTGGAGCGCACACACACACGCATATGTACATAACAAACAAACAAATCTAATTGCACGCTTTCTGAAAGAAACAGCATGATGTACTGTTTTGCTTCACTTTTCTAGCAGTCCCCGCACTGATGATTGGTGTGAATGTTTGATAAACCTCTATCGCCACAGCAGAACTCCGTGCTGGACCACCAGGAGGCTAGATATTTCCACCAACAACGTTGTCTACTAATGACCGAGAAAAGTAACTCTGTGCTCTTAGCGTAACCTGCGGAGACTTCATTACTCAACCACCATATCACTTCAAAAACACGCACAGGAAGTGAATGCACAACAAGCGCAATCGGCACGGCCTGTTGATGCAGTAGCCTCTCATTAAACAATGCAGTGTGCTGTACTAGTTAGAGAAGCACTATTTCATCTCAGTAGTGAGATGAACAGACATCACAGTAACGGTGGCAGAATCACAGGGGTCACAGAAGCCCCGAGGGGTACCGTACGAGGTGCCGGTAATGAGAAATCACTGGATGAGCCGCAGCCAATCAGACTGCGCCATTGAGCATGTCAAAAGCATTGAGTTATGATTGATTTCTCTCTCGGCTAGGAAGAGTAACAGAAGCATTTGAAAGAGAACAGGGGAGGTGTGCATGTTATTTCAGCACTGGTAATCAAAAAAACTGAGAAATACAGTCTCAAGGCTGATTGATTTTGATGTCTTTTATATCATTGATCTATGGCTCCCGTAAAACAGCTGATTTAATCCATAGATAAAGAGCTAAAAATCGACTGGATGAAATCCAGACATTCCGGGGTGGAGCTGCATGTTTACTTACATTTCTTCTACATTTCATACCGTTTCCCCCTTCATCTTCACTGAGAAAGCTTAAATAAATTATGTATTTGATTTTATGTATAATTCGTAACAAATTTTTAAAAAATGTTGTTTAAATATTTTTTTAAATTAATTCATTCCTGCGAATAACGTTACGTTGTTTAAGATAATAAAAACGGTTGTGCTGCTTAATTTTCTTTCTCACTCTCACCAACTACACACAGTTTGTGCTTGTTACAATGTCATTAAACTTTAGCCATTTGTATGTATCAACTGAAAAAAAGCATTTCAAATCTTCTCCATTTTTATTGGAAATAAAAATATTTAGTAACAGTACAAATGCCTTTTCCATCAACTCTTCGGTAGCGTAAATAACGGTATTGTGAACTAAATACTTGCTGAATGCTGCATCCACACCAACATGTGTCTGAATATTCTCATTTCAGTCAGTAAACCAAAAAAACACCATCAACAACACAGTAACAATTTACTTTCCTTTCACGCATTAACACACGTTTACACACACAAAAACCCTTGAAAAGACATTTCTCTTGCACATTTGAGACATTTTTAGTCTGGTTCATTAAAAACCTTAAGGTGAGGAAGACCGGGACAGAAGGACCCTGAAGACGTGATAGGGACTGAGCAGTCACCTCTTACAGCTGCTCGAGGGCAAACTGTCTTTTCATCGTAGCAAATGCCAACCCAGACAATCTCAATGGACCGCTCGGCAGCATCTGAAAGTGAGGTCACAAGTCCAGTCCCCACAGATCCATTAAACTAAAGCCTGATAAACCCGAACGCACCGATCTCTGATAGGGTCGCGCTACACTTTTTGTCTGTTTTTGCTAAGTAAATCTTACAGCAGCACTGCAGGTGAAAACATTCATCCATGCATCATAATGCATCTCTGTGACAATGATGGTATTCAAACCACTGATTGCATAATCGATTATAATTGCTATAATAATACCCAATGTATTATGCAATCATTGCTTAAGCAAAATACAATTCCTAAGCCTGGTGTATTGTTTCTGTCAGTTTTCCTCTTCAACAGGCTCCCAGCAGGCCAAATCCAGCCGTCAGTCATTTTTATACAGACCTACAATTGATTCTGATGAATTTGCTGCACTGCCTCATACATTAGAGAAGTCTTTGCACAAAACCAGCAATGAGTTCAACTGCATTCATAAGTCATCAATTGGTTGATAACAAAAGCTCTTCAGGCTATAGCTAAAATAGATGCACTATTGTATATCCACACACACACATATACATATACATATACATATATATATATACACATATACATATACATATATATCTCTCTCATGTGGTGAAACAAAAATTCACTTACAAAGTCAGTATTATGCAATTATTAGTATTCCAGGTGCACAGACTAAACTATTATGATTATACATTTATTAATTACAGAATGCCATTATGCAGACAAACATATGCACACATTCATAGAAGGAGCTGGATAATGTAATGTGCAACTCATTCTGAGGCTCAGAATTAATGAATCGGATACGTTCTTGTCAGCTTGTGTGCTATTTTAATGTAAGACAGCAGCATAAGGCCCCATTTATTAAGATCAGTAAACTGACAGGTGAATGTGTCTAAAAGCTTCAGCAGAATGGATTTTGATGCCACCTTCTGTTTATAGCACAGCAATATCAAATGGATTAATGTTGTCAGAGAGAAAAATGGATCAATCAGAAGCTTTATCAAATATGACTTACAGGTAAACAGCAGAGCGATGTGAACGTGTGTGCACATGTTTGTCTGCATGTTTACCTGTCTGAATGATATGACCGACCATATCTATACACTAAAAGCCATGTAAAGTCAGCCCAAGTGACAGACCTTTCACTTCCTGTGCTATCTTATCTCTTGGGGAATGGGACCCGCTGCTTCCAGCTAACAGTCGTTCAAAGGCCTTTGTTCCGTTTTGCAGTCTATCCCCCTCACCACAAAGTGCTATTCATTTCCAATCACATGACCCTGCAATTGCCAATAGCCCGCTTTACACAGAAACCTGCATTTGTGGGTTTTTTTTTTTTTTTTTTTTACAGCCTGAAACATGTGCCAGTAAAAGAACTGAAAATGTTTGCTGGGCTGGGAAAGTATGTGCGCAAACGGCTTTTTAAATAGACCGGCATGTCAACTTCTGGCTCATCCAAGAGCTTGAGTTGAGTTGAGTGAAAACACAAGAAAACCAAACACATTATACCCTTTGCACGTTACAATCACTTTCTCTTTAAGAGAAACCGTACAAGTTCTCTATCCATAATACTACTTCCTCCAGAGAAAAATCAGTCTCGTCCGAATTTTGAAAATGACCTTTCATGCAGTGTGTAACAGTGGATGAACACATCTGGCAAAGTTTTAAATCTGAAAGTTTATGTTGGTCTGAATGAAAAAACTAATTCATTCATTTGCTACTAGGTGCCGCTTTTGGAACGGTAAACAAAGCTGTTTCCCCGGCAAGGCAACGCTGCGCTCACAAGTGCTTCTTTATCAGGCATGACGTGATAAAATGAAAATGAGCAATCGACGCAGATTAGTGTCATGCAATGGAGGGGTTTTAAAAATGAATCGTTGAGCAAATCGTTTGGGAATCATTGAATAAATAGCATAAGACAATAAAGGTGTTTTTTGACCTTGCATGCATGTCATCCTGTTGTTGGGGACTCCTAAAACCAAAATATGAATCTCTCATTACCCATAATAGGGGCACTTTAAAGTTAAAATGCCTTGATGGATTTGTTTCTTAAAAACTTCACAAGATGTTAATTAATGGACTGGCGGTAAGAATTATTGTTTTATCAGCTGTTTGGGCTCATTCGGACAGGATCCATTTACTCCAGAGAATCCATTAGTGAACAAGTTATGTAATGCTAAATTTCTCCAAATCTATTCCAATGAAAAAGCAAACTCATCTACATCTTGGATTGCCCGAGGGTGAGAACATTTGCAGCACATTTTCATTTTTGTGTCAACTATTCCTTTAAAACTATGTACAACAATCAGTATACACCGTTTTGCTCTTAAGGCAAATAGCAGCTCAAACCTGACCCTTCACAACATAATTACCTGTCGTTTCATGTCCTTCTTACAGTGTCTCTGACAATAAAAAGTGGTATAAAAGAAGAACCGTTAACCATTAAGAAGAACCACAACCATTTCCATCCTGAATAGTTTTTCTTCACAGACGTCATCACCTCTGGCCTACTTCCTGTCAGATGTTGTTTGCTCTGGCTGAGGCTGCTCGTGTGGAACTCTCCATATTCAGATGCCCGCCAAGAGGTCACACCTGGTTGCTGTCCGTGACACCTGACAGACACTTGGTGGCCCTGTATCCATGGCAACCATATACGGGGATGGGAAGGAGCAGAGGTCAGGTTTAAAAGAGGTTTAGCTGTAGCTTCACCCTGCACACAGGAAATGACACGTTGAATGGTCTGAGTGAGCAGGGGGTGGTCTGAAGGACCCATCTTGATGGCAGAAAGCTGAAGAGATTAGAGGACACCTGAAAAGAAGGGTGGTAAACTACAAGACCGACGAGTGCCTCAAAGTGACAAGGTAATTGGCTAATATCAACTTAATCTCAGGATTGGCCACTTAATGGTTTCAAGAGGTACTCTGTGACTACAGATCAAGCTTCTCGCTTTGACTCTGAGGGCACTGTGCAGAGTCAGGGTTACCAGATGCTCAATTAACAAGGTAATTTCATAAGTATCTGAAGCACATTGCAAGTCAATAGTAATGCACTCTTGTGAGGAAGACACAGATGTTGCATAGATTTGTTTTTCCTTCTTAATCCCACTTGGGAAATGGGACTTCAGTGCATCTGAGAGACATTCACGGCTATGAAACAATCACTGCTCTGTGAGAGAGAGTGATTGCCCAAAATCAAGTTTAGAACTTGATCTGTCAGCGGTTATTGCATTGCTGTAATCTTATATTGTATTAGTATTGTACGATTTACCTTGAATAAGGGTGTAGGATTTAAAAACGTTTCTGCTGTCTATCAAACTAAATTCATAACCCCAGCTGTGAGTGAAACCTGGGCTTTGCTGTAATGCTTTCACAAATTCTTTTTTGTTTCATTAAGAGAGTAACATAAATGGTGTTAATACAGAAACAGGGTGCTGCATCAAAATTGGAAAGGCTTACAAAGTGCTAAATAAAATTGGATATATTCAGAATAGTCATTATTTGTTTAGTATTTAGTACATATACTATAAATAGTTTCCATATGCATATCTGGACGGCTTGCAACATCTGACAAAGTGTGCAGTATACAGTTTACAACAAACCATACCATGTGGAAAACTGTATCCATCCATACATTCTTCAAACCACTAATTCCCTGTAGAGTCGCAGGGATAATGTAGCCTAGGAATACTGTATCCCACAATGCAATTCACATGACTCGATTTACTATTTCAAGTGTGTGAAATGAATAGTAAGTAATATAATCTTCCGCTTTTAAAATTTGTGCTAACATGCAACAGAACAGATTTTATTTATGTGTATTAAACTGTAATGAGGTCATATGAAAGCAAAATAGCATGCTGTTTTAAAATAATTTATATAATTTAAATGTCTCTTAAAACAGCAGGCAGTACATAAACTGTTAAATAACTTAATTTATCATCATTTTTATTTTCCTGTTACATTTCCTTACTATCGGGGTACTAATGAAGTACTAATGGAGAGCCAGTATGCTAGAAATATGCGAGCTAGTTAATACTGAGAGTTGGTTCTTAAAATAAAGCGTTTCCAAAAATACTTTTTGTGTGCCATTCCTATCGAAATACAACAGAAAACTATAGTTAGATGGCCTAATGCACAGAGAACATTTTCAAATAAGTGTATTCCCATTTTGGCACCAAAAAAAAAAAAATTATAATTAAAAAAACTTTGCAAAAGTGCAACTGTGGGATCTCCAGCAGAGTTACTAATAAAGTGGACACAGTACAGCAGGAGAGGAACTGAAAGCCATAGAAAAGAGAAGAGGATGACAGTTTGTGATGGAAAGAAAGAGGACTGAGAGAGAAAGAAGAACACAACTGTCACTGGGATATCCCTTGGGTGAAGGGGTAGAGGGAGCTTGAGTAAAACATATCTGACAAGGCAGATCAGAAGAGCTGACACACGTCCAAAGCAAAACTCAGGACATGCACCGCACCGCACGGCTTCCCAAACACACACACACACACTAAACTCAGTGTGCCATTGTTTCGCAAACATAAACTAGTTTTCAATTCGAAATGAAACCCAAATCCTGAACAATTTTACTTGGCAAGACAACAATGAGCAAAGATATTGCTTAGGGTGAAAGCAAAGCCTTACATAAATTCCTGAGGAGCGAGACAAAACAAGTAGCTAAAAACCAATCACAATTCTAACAGTCTTTTCTCAAAGTGTGTTAGAGTGAAAGCAGACCCAATGTTGTCCCCTTTATCTGTGCCTCGAATCTCAAAAAGGAGAAAAAAGCCTTTCATTTTCTCACTTTGATTAAACTTTCTCTTTTTTTGATGAAAGTTTGGCTCTAAATAAGAGGGAAAAGCAAATTGCCGAGGCTTGTTTTGTGTGGCTATTCCTTCGTCTTGTTGACCTTTACTTCAATCTGTTTGAACAGCTCTGCGGACGCACTGAGAGTTCATTCAAGAAGAGATTGCACACAACACTAACCAGAGCGGGCTGGTTTGGACAGAACAAGATCGAAACATTAGAGGGAAGATTGGTCTCAGGTTTAGAGAGATTACTTACAAGTTGTATGTTGTAGAGGAATGTGAAACGATTCTCGGTCAATTATAACTAACAATCCTCAGCATCGAGTTTCATCAGCGTTTAGTCTTTGTTTATCGGTAGCGCCAACGCAGACTTAAAATGTACGCTGGAATCAATAACAAAAAGGCTGAAAGATAGTAAAACAAAGAGCAGAAGTGAGATAGACGATATCATATTTCACATAACTACAAAAAAAAAAAAATCTAAAAACATTTGGGCTTAGCAAGCCAAAAATCCTGGATAGCACTGCATTCTAATATGAATGAGAGTGAACATAATATGTAATTTTCAGCCTCTATCACAGCCTCTCTTTTTGTTTAAACTCCGTTTGTTCAGTTGCCTTGTGAATAATTTAAGCTTTGAAATCTGTTCCGTATCTCTGACAAGCAGGTCTATTATAATTATGGGCCGCTACATTATTATGATTACCAATTGAGAAGAGAGAGAGAGAGAAAGACCAGAGGAAGCAATACAGAGAAGCAGCTTTTCCTGGGTAACCATGAGATGATATGCGAAATGAAAGAAATATTCGATGAATTTCTCATTTAAGTTGGACGTCTCTGCTCCAATCGGGAGACAATTTATTCATCTGACAATATGAAGAATGTAAGATGCATATCATCTGCGCTAATGAGACTGAAGCATCCGGAACATCAGCACAATCAGAGAGAATAGCGAATCATTTAGTCAGGTTTGTTGCTGGCGATTAGAAAAACCTCAATCGTCATCTTTCTCCTGGTGATTTGATCTGCTTTCCAAATCATCTCTTGTGTCTCTAAGATTGGGATTTGGGATGAGGAATATCTTAATTTCATGTCTGACGAGACTCGGGAGGTGTAGATTGGAACAGACAGGTTCGGTTTGAAACCCCTCAGCGTGTCATTATGGCAGCAGAATTACATGCCAATTTTTAATATGACTGGCATCGAAACAAGCACGAGGCATTTATGATGGATATAAAACGTACAGCTGAAATTGCAGATTTTGTCTGTTACAAGCAATATGGATATTTGTATTTCTCAGATTCACTAAAGTTGTTGGTAAAGTGTTTTTTCACTTGAACACTTTACAGCAAGGTTCTATACATATACAGGGTTATTATTCAAAAAAAAAAAAAAAAAAAAAGCAAGGCTGATTGCCATGTACTATTGTCCACATATAATATATATACGAAGAGCTTATTTGGAAAAAAAAAAAAAAAAAAAAAACGATAAATGCCACTTAAAAAAAATAGCTTATTGCTGTGCATTATTGTCCACATATATCTGAATCGTAAGCACATTTTTTCAAAAGAAAAAAAAAAGCAAGTACTGACCACTTTCAAGGCATCATGAGTTCATGTCGACAAGCACCCTTGATTGCTTGTTTTGAACAAAATAAGTCAATTTTAGCAAATCAATGTGCTGTATTTAGGTGAGGTGATAAGGTTATTTCACTTTGAAAAACATAGAAAAGCTTCTTTTGTCAAAGCTGACAAAGTAATCAAGTGACAAACTGATGAGCCTGTGATATCTTCTTAATGGCGCAAAGGAAAAACTTGAAAAGAAAACTTTGGAAAAAAAAAACCTAAACTCTCTACTGAACCTCGTAAAATAGTGTTTCAACGATGAGGGAAAAACTTTGTGCATTGTGTGTAATCACATTCACAGTCTAGGTTTAAAAACTTGCATTCTAGTACACCTAATTTCTATGATCTAGTTCAATCCTGATGAATAAAACTAAGGCACTCCATACATTTATTCTGGTTGCACATCCTGTTTATTTCACATTACTGAATTAAAATGGGCTGTGAATGCTATTTCATGTTGACTTTAATTAGTAGAGGATATTGGTGGAGCACCTCAACTGTGAAGAGCTGGGGGACACTAACGCTGTTTGAATGCAGCCCAATCGCTGGGATCAATAGAAGCTAATTACACTGAAGATTAGTCCTCGATGCTCCTGTTTTACAGCCAAAAACACTGCAAAAAAACAAACAAGCACTCAAACGCACTCAGCTGCACCTCCGTTTCTGACATATCTCAGACAACTCAATAAAAGCATGCTGTCAGAGATTGACCTCTCCTCCTCGTTCGCTTTCCAAAAACATCCTACGAGAACCAAATTTAACTTTTTACTTCGTTCCTCCACCCATCCAAACATTCTGCCTGCCTCTGTGGGCAGCGATTTATTGTGTTGTTTCGCTGACCTCAACAGAAGCTGCAATAACAAAGCATCCAAATGTCAGATGTTTATATAAACAGCCGCTTTAACTACAGTCGGCTGAGCTGCACTTTATTAGACGTTACAGCGAGATGTATCAGATTTGACAAGGTTTTCATTTTCCTTTTAAAGGTTTGCATGGATAACCGAATAGCGGGTGTCCAAAACTTTAATCGAAGCAAAGACAGTTAAAGGCTTTTCAATGGAACAACGGCAACATTTGGAGCTGGATGGAAATTAAAGCGACCTCACAGCAGACTATATAAGAGAAAGGAAGACGGTCAATCGAAGACGGACAGACCTGTTCTGGAAGAGTCCACCGTCGGGGTTTCAGACAGCTTTTGGGGGAAATGTCGGGACGGATTAGGTCAGCGAGGGCCAGCCGATGATGCGGTGATATAACCAGGGCAGTCTGCACGAATTCACATTTCAATGACATCTGCATTTAGATAGAGTCAAAACGGAGATTTTGCACTTTAAATTGCACGCTGTCTTTTTTCTTTTTACTGTCAAACACAGAGGTGATTGAAATTCATTCTGTCTGAAGGAAGAAAGGAAAAAAAAAAAATAGACACACACACACACACACACACACACACACAGAGGGAAGCAAATTCTTCCCAGGTTGTTAGCTTGCTATCACCTGTATCTGCAGACACGCATCCAAAATGGAAGTTCAAGTGTGAAAAATTACATTTACATTGTAGTTATGGAAAGGTGTAAATTATGCGATACAAATCTTATTCATCTCTAACAAGCTCTTGTCCTTAGATTCACACCTCGGTTCATCAGATTATTTATTTTGGGGTTGATTTCCTGCAGAGGCTCTTCAGAGACTTGTTATAACTCAAATATATTGTTTTGACAGCCAAGTAGAAACCAGGTATAAACTAGCGATGAAGGTCTGCGCCATGTCATAAAATATTTTTAAAGCCACAGGTCAGAGGAGAGAACCTTTGGACTGTAGCTTCCTCTCAGCACCAGTCTCAATGATTCAGGCCAGATATTCCTTGATTCCTTAAAAACACATCCTGCTCTTCGTGGCTCCTACTGGCTGGCTGACAGAGACAGGCTGCTAGGCTGGAAAGTGTGATTGGCTGCAAGAAGCTCCTTCTGAGAAAACTCACTGCTAGAGGTCAAGCAAGGAAAGAGAGAAAGTTGGGATAAGGAATGAGAGTTCGGTAAAAAAAAAAAAAGTTTCTATTTAAGGTGTCAGTGTGTGTAAAAGTTTACAAGCATAAGCTCAGAAACTTGAAGTTTGAGGAAAATGATACATTTATTTATTAGCAGTGCTTGCTCAGGCAGGAAGTGAGTAAAGTATACAACTTTGGCATGTAACTTATCTTACATATTTTAGCTACAGACATGAATGAAATGGAGCGGAAAATGACTCTGATTTGCATAAACAGAGCAACCACCTATATCTAGGGACAAGGATATCACTGGTCCCCCTTTACACCTGCAATTAATATGCATTTCATATCAGAAGTATTTTATTTTTCTTTTCTTGAACTTCATGCCATTGTGTCTAATCACGGCCTAAATATCACATCTAACTGTATTTTGTGTGTGTGCGCGTGTTCTTTCCAGTGTTACTGTTAATCAAAACTTTACAATTAAAACAAAATTAATATAATAAAAATAATAATAATAACAGTTTTTATTTTGGCCCACCTATAAAGTCGGTTAAATGTCATTCAAGTCTTTCTGGTTCTCACTACTCTAAATAATATTAAATAAAAGACTTCAAAATAGAAATGTTGTCTTGACCTCTAATTGAAAGTTTAATTTTAGGTACTAAAATATTAAATGAAATGAACTGAAATATAACACTGAATAATGAAATTTGAATTTGGAAAGGGGAAAAAAAAATATTAAAGTAGTAAATCACAAACACTGAATTCTTACAAATGAAACAAAAAAACTATTTTTTAATCTGTGCTTTCCAGTAAAGGTATACTGGAAGTAAAGAAAAGAATAGAACACATTTTAAAAGTCAAATTTTGGGGGAAATGATAAAAGAAAAACAACAACCCAAGTGAAATAATCCTACAAATAATTGGAACTGGAAATATATCAGATGAGAAGAAAAGTAAGAGGGCAGTTGTCAGAATAAAATAAAGTGAAGGGGTCAAGTCAACAGTCAAAAATGTGATTTAACTCCATTAAGTTCCGTACAGTACAGTATATAGTGTACAGTATAGAGTATAAAGTATATGATTATTTGCAGTGCAAGCTCATAACATACAACATTACTTGCATAGTTGAATGCAGATAACGAAACTCATTTGCATGCACCATTAAATGTGGT